>NC_134696.1:74282289-74582289 GCF_050947455.1 Rhinoderma darwinii | reverse complement strand
AATATTAAAAATTTCTATGTTTCAGAAAAAAAGTACATTTTAATTTTTACAGACTAATTCCAATATATTTAGTGAAAAACCTGTGTGGTCAAAATGCTAACTATACCCCTAAATACCTTAAGGGGTCTAGTTATCGAAATGGGGTAGTTTATGGGGAGTTTCTATCGTTCTGGCAGCTCAAAGCTTCTCCAAATGTACAGTGGGGCCTAAAACATTTTCAAGCAAAACATGTCCTGAAAGCCTCCGGGTGCACCCTTCCTTTGGGGCCCTGCCGTGTGTCGAGGCAACGCATTAGGGCCAAAATGTGGGTATTTTTGAAAACAGGAGAAACAGGGTGATAGATTTTGTGGTGTGTTTCTTCATTCTCATGGTCGCTTTACAAAGAAAATCGGTCTTCAAACTGATACTTTTATGGAAAAAAGTGAAATTTTTTTTTTTTCACCTGCTATGTATTAAATTTAGCAAAAAACTGTGGGGTCAAAATACTTACTATACCCCTAGATAAATACCTTAAGTGGTCTAGTTTTCTAAATGGGGTCATTTGCGGGGGTTTACATCACTCTGAGACCTATGAGCCTCAGAAAACCTGGTTTGGTGCAGGAAAACAAAATGTACTTCAAAATTTGTAAAATTATTATTCAATTTGTAAGTCCTCTAAATTGCTGAAAATTTATTTTATTTTTTCAAAAGTGCTGCCAAAATAGAGTAAAGAGATGGAAATATATATTTAATTTAAAAAAATTGTACAGTATGTGTGTACATATGTGACATATTGCAGTTAAATAGCGGGAAAAATGGTAATTTTTACAAAATGTATTCCATTTTTCTATTCTTTAATCAATTTCCGCAAATTGTATCAGTCCACTTTTACCACTAAAATAAAGTACAACATGTGACGAAAACAAATGTCAGAATTACTTGGATATTCAAAACTTTCAGAGCTATTCTATGATAAAGTCAGACATACCAGATTTGACAAATCTGGCTTGGTCATTAAGGTCCAAACAGGCCCGGTCATTATGGGGTTAAAATAAATTTTAAACTTCTCTATGGGGGCTGCCATTTTTTTTTTCATCTCTGTATGTGTCGATTAACGAGGTTGTGTCTGGTATTGCAGTTCACCTCCATTGAAGTGAATAGGACAGAGCTGCAATACCACACACGACCTGAGGACAGGTGTGGCGCCACGTTTTCCTGGACGACCCCTTTAAGACTTTTCCTGTGTGTGAGAGAGTGATTGAGTGAGTGCGTGTGCGCACGCACGGGCGCCGCTGATACTTCATAGCGGTTTTGAAGAATCAGCGGCGCACGCATGCACGCACACACACACATCCCCCAAACACGCAAAATCAAGTGTAATCAAGCGGTTTTTAATGTGGTTTTTGTAACGTAAAATGTGCAAAAAAAACGTGTCAAATACATGCCGTGTGAACCGGTCAACTGAAAAGTCATTCACTTCACTTTCATCATTCTAATGTTCACACACAATGTTTTCAGCTGAAAAATCGGAAGCAGAACGCCTACAAGCATCTGCCCATTGGTTTCAATGGGAAATACGGCGTTCTGTTCCGACAGGGCGTTTTTTAGGTGGTCGTTTTCCAAAAACAGCACGTAAAAAGATACCCGCCAAAATGAAGTGCACATCACTTCTTGGGACCTTTTTGGAGCCGTTTTTCATTGACTTTATAGAAAAACAGCTCCAAAAACGGCCGTAAAAAAGTTTGATTAAAAAATGGCTGAAAAATCAGGATCTGTTTTCCCTTTGTTTAGTAAGAGTGTGAACATACCCTTAGCCTTTTGGTGTGTCCTATAACTTCTGCCAGCTGCAGAATCAAACCCAAAATGGCTGCCGGACACTGCTTAGCAATTTGAAGACGCCTTTTCCTGGCTTGTAGGAGGGGGGTGTGAGATTCCCTCCCACATTTACAGCAGCTGTGAGTCAGGTTGCTTTGCCTTATTCACCTTGCTGTAATTCTGGGAAGTGCTCCCCCTGGTGGCCAACATAGGAAAACATGTCAAATTCTTATTTAATTTTTAATACTTTCCACCATATGGAAGAAAAAAAAAAATACAGCAAAAAACGTAAAAAATATAATAGAAATAAGTAAGGACGCTTAAAAGGTTTAATTCGCGACACATTCCCTTTACAGGGGTTTTCCAGGTTCTGACAACTGATTACCTATCCACCAGATAGGTCATCAGTACATGATCTGTGGGGGGGTCAGACACCCGGGCCCCGCACAGATCAGCTGCTCCGGTGCCTCTGTGCATGCCGGACGTACATGCCGGAAGCAGTTAGCTCCGGCGACGGAATAGCGGCCGAGCTGCAGTACTGCAGCTCTGCTCCTATTCAAGTGAATAGGAGCGGACCTGCAGTTCTGCAGCATGGCTGCTATGCAATGCTTCCGGGCTCCGTCCATAGCATTATGTGCCACAACATCAGGTGCCCGCCAGCCACCGGAACGGTTTATCGGTGCGAGGTCCGGGTGTCGGACCCACACCGATGACATACTGATGACCTATCCTGTGGATAAGTCATCAGTTGTTAGAAGCTGGACAAACCCTTTAATGTGAAAATTCCGCACTCCCCTGATGCAACCCTGCTCTTCATGTCCCCAATGCCCTCATCTGCATATGAATGCTCTCTTACCCAACACCTTCTAAAAGCCTCTAAATAGATTATTCCACACAGATCGAAAGCGACGGATCCCCGGATCCTGGAGAAATAGTTTGGGGAGATTGCCATGACACTTTTACCATTAACAGCAGGACTGCTGCTAATCTGGTATTTCTGTTATGTGTGTTAGTGCGTTGCTAGGCAATGCCTTTGATGTGAATCAGATATTGGTCATCATTTAGCTCTGCCTGGTTAAGTTGGTGTACTTTTCTTGGGCATATATATATATATACACATATATATATATATATATATATACACACACACACACACACACATACAATATATATAGAATATATATATATATATATATATACACATACATACATACATACACACACACACACACACACACACACACACACACACACTTCAGGCCTTAATTACTCAGGTGCTGGTTATACGGTTTCTGGCATGTGTAGACTCTTTCCAGAATGTGGTTGGGGACTTTGTTCTTATATATGTGTTTGATCGTACTGTGGGACCTAGTGGTACACCGAGATATAGTTTTTGCATTGTGGTTTTATGTGTATCCTAGGATCAGTAGTTCCACTCGTTTGTTTGCCTTTCATGTGCATTTGGTCTGCTGCCAAGCTGTTGTCTTGCCCCGCTGTGGGATAGTATTCAGATAGGGTCAGTGACTGCTGTTATTCCTTGGCCACTGTCTATTCATCTGTTAACTGCTTGCATGCTATTCATCTGCCATCAACTCTATTTATGCATCGTCTCCATCTTCTACTACTTTAAGTATTCGGGTCCTTTCATCCTAACTGGCAAGTGACTTGTGCCTTTTAGTTTTGTCGGTATTGATGCGTGCTTCACCCACGTGATAGCGATTGTCTGGTGCTGCGGTCTTTAAGATCACCAGCGGAGTAACAGACACAGAGAATGGAGGAACTAATTGCCTCCACTCATTACATGACCATGTGGCACTGGATCACCTTCCTCTCACTCTCCACTTATCGTACCCTGTGAGAAGAGGCAGTCTTTTTCCTCCATAATAATCCCCTTGCCCGATGTTGCTTCTGTACAAAATTGGTGAGCACTCCAGAAGTCATATATGCAGCATTCTACTATTTGTCTACAGCGGTCCCAGGAGATGGAGCCCAGGCCTCCCCTCCTCGTTTCTTACCCCTCTCATTCTAAGTGTTAAGCCACATCCTGTGGATATATCTGAACTACTGCCGGAGTGAGAACTGCCGTGGCTTACGCCATTTGCCTTGAACCTTTTGACATCCAGTGCGGACTTTGTTCACCTTCGACAATAACCTCTATTATGTCACACGGTTTATAGCACTATAGGGAACTCTCCCCCCACTGACCTGCGCCTCGCCTTTTTGACAGGAGTCCATTTCTAGGTTTGCTATACTCCTTTCTCTCCCTTTTATATAAGAACTGTTTGTATTGTATTATTTCATGAAAATTACAAAAAAACCTAGAATTTTTAAAAGTTATTATAACTTAAAATATTACTACGCAATACATCCATTACTGAATCTAGAACAGGAAAGATTAACTACTCCTATCTGGTAAATAATCCTTGAACAACAGAAGCACACGTTTCTTGGGGCTGATGTGCTCATGTTAGTTTCTTAGGAAGCACAGGAGTGCATGGAAACTCCTTGTGAGTACTAGATTTTATTCCTGTATGTGCCGACATGCTGCGCCTAAGAGCACTGACACAGTAGCAGACAGAAATAAAAATTAAAGAATGACAGTTCTGCAGAGAGCTCAAAAGGAGAGAAAGCAGGAAGAGCGGATTGCTTTGAGCTACATTTTAAAATAGGAACCATAGGGTTGTTTCCAATTCAGAGTTGTAATGATAGTCTATTTTTTTTTATATAGAATCCCTTACGGTCATTATATCCAGGATAACAAAATAGGGATTTTTAGTACTTCCCAAAAATTCCTTTTCTGGTTGAGGTTATTAAAGGACAATACAACCACGGGTTTAGGCTCCTGTCACTGGGAAGAGACATACACTAAGCAAATTTTGTTGGGCTCCTTCTACACAGCTTTTACCCACCTATAGTTCAGTATCAGAAAAGTAGAAGGAAACAAAGCAATAAAGCCATAAAAGAAACAACCACCAGAACAAAATAAAAAAATATATATTTTTTAATTAGGATCTTTTTCCTCCCAATGAACAAGTAGTGTAAAAAAGTACTAAAAACCCCTTTCTCACTGGTGTCATCAATGGACACAACAACCAAGGGATGTCCCAAAGCAGTCCCTGTGGGCTAGTAGGAAATGAAAACAAAACAAAAGTTGGACCACAATTGTACCGCCTACTGGATCCAGTGACAAGACAAGAGGCAATTGCCCATTAGTACCTACCTAGTAAGTGTTGAGTGTACACACAAGTCTGGTTTTGCTATGTAACTTGCCAGTGCAATTGAAAGCCTCATGTGAAGATTTTTACTACAAAGAGGTACTGCCAGTCTCCATCTGTCCTCATTGTGCTAGTAAGTATTTATGCAGGTAAAACCGCTTGTTTCTGGCACTTAGTTAAGTAAAACGTCTTTTTTTTTTTTTTTTTTTTTTTTTTTTAAAGCTCATTGCTCTACTTACTAAACTCATGGGGAATATCAGTAAGATCCATATTGTTAGTTATTGAGGGAGAATACTGCAGGAAAAAAAAGCGCACCCTCACACTTCATATTGAAATGACACACCAGTAGTTTACCTTATGCTTTTAAAGCTTTTTATGCATACTCCCCATAGACGTAATATTTCTGAATACTTAATATCTCACCTGTAATCACAATGCTGACATTTATATGGCCGCTCATCACTGTGTCTGAACCGAATGTGAGTCCGTAAGGTAGAAGGAAGTGGACAGGTCATATCACATAAGGGACACTTATAATGATTTACTGCAAAATAGGGTACAATTAATGTTATGACATGTAGCAACAAAGGTTTCATTTTTATAATGCTAAGCAAAGAAAATACTGAATTGTTTTTCACACTTGTTACAGAAATTTCTACGACTAAATGGTATTGTTTCTGAACAATGTACATGTATTTCTGAAAGCCCCATTCAGGTGAATGGGACAGTCGCAGAAATTAATAAATCTGCCGTGTGTAAATATAAAAGGGGTTACATAGGATTAGAAAGACATACCTGCTGTTTTCCACAAACAGCACCACACCTGTCCACAGGGTTGTGTGCGGTGTGGCACGGTTTCTGGAAGAAAGCAGCCGTGTTTGTGTAATCTGATTTATCATTTCAAATAATGTTAAAATCTGAAGTTAAATTTTGCTAATACATCAATCTTAAAATTTACCATGGTTTCGCATGTGATCCCGCAGCAGGCGTTCTGTTGCAAATCTCTTGGAGCAATGCGTGCACTGAAACCTATGTTCTGCAGGTACAGGAGGTGTATATTAAAAACAAAGAAATTATATAAGATCTATGCAGCAATAGTAAATGCAAGGGTAAATAATATCAAGGGCAAACTGAACAGTTGTCTGGGACCCAAGGGTAGGGGTAATTGACGATTATAACCCACCACTGATGATTTCATGCTATATGTATGGGCACGGGTCCCACCAATTGTTAACTGCAGGTATGTAGTTATTCCGTGTAAATACTGTATGTACACCGTGTTCCAAATTATTATACAAATGTTATTTTTCGCTGATTTTTCTAAATAGTCGATGCAAATGACAGTCAGTATAATCTTCAAGCCATCAACCGTTGGAGTATAATGCTAATTTTATTGAACAAATCTCCTAATGATAACAGATTTTTTTTTTAGAAGTAAAAAACTCAAAATGCACGGTTTCAAATTATTATGCACAACAGAGATCAAAACATTTTAAAGGTTGTAAAGAGAACTAAAATGGTCATTTGTTGAATTTGCAGCATCAGGAGGTCATTTTTACAAAAATTAAAAGCTCTTTCAATCAAAAAAAAACTTAGAAGGCCAAGTTACATGTTAACATAGGACCCCTTCTTTGATATCACCTTCACAATTCTTGCATCCATTGAATTTGTGAGTATTTGGACAGTTTCTGCTTGAATATCTTTGCAGGATGTCCAGAGCTTCTGTTTTGATGTGAACTGCCTCCCACCCTCATAGATATTTTGCTTGAGGATGCTCCAAAGGTTCTCAATAAGGTTGAGGTCAGGGGAACATGGGGGCCACACCACGAGTTTCTCTCCTTTTATGCCCATAGTAGCCAATGACACAGAGGTATTCTTTGCAGCATGAGATGGTGCATTGTCATGCATGAAGATAATTTTGTTACGGAAGGCACGGTTGTTCTTTTTGTACCATGGAAAAAAGTGGTCAGTCATAAAATCTACGTACTTTGCAGAGGTCATTTTCACACCGTCAGGGACCCTAAAGGGGCCTACCAGCTCTCTCCCCATGATTCCAGCCCAAAACATGACTCCGCCACCTCCTTGCTGACATCGCAGGCTTGTTGGGACATGGTAGCCATTCACCAACCATCCACTACTCCATCCATCTGGACCATCCTGGGTTGCACGGCACTCATCAGTAAACAACACGGTTTGAAAATTAGTCTTCATGTATTTCTGAGCCCACTGCAACCGTTTCTGCTTGTGAGCATTGTTTAGGGGTGGCTGAATAATAGCTTTATGCACACCTGCAAACCTCTGGTGGATCCTACACCTTGAGGTTCGCGGGACTCCAGGGGCACCAGCGGCTTCAAATACCTGTTTGCTGCTTTGCAATGGCATTCTAGCAGCTGCTCTCCTAATCCTATTAATTTCTCTGGCAGAAACCTTCCTCATTATGCATTTATCTGAACGAACCCATCTGTGCTCTGAATCAACCACAAATCTTTTCACAGTACGATGATCACGTTCAAGTTTTCTTGAAATATCCAATGTTTTCATAACTTGTCCAAGGTATTGCACTATTTCACGCTTTTCGGCAGCAGAGAGATCCTTTTTCTTTCCCATATTGCTTGAAACCTGTGGCCTGCTTAATAATGTGGAACGTCCTTCTTAAGTAGGTTTCCTTTGATTGGGCACACGTGGCAAACTAATTATCACAGGTGTCTTAGATTGATTACAATGATCCAAAGAGCCCTAGGACACAATACCATCCATGAGTTTAATTGAAAAACTAATAATTCAATGTTTGTGACACTTAAATCCAATGTGCATAATAATTTGGAACATGGTGCATGTCTATATATACTGTAAGTATTTATGTAGTTAGCGTGTATGTAAGGTTTGAAGGTCTGTAATGAGCGTACTCATTTGTAGGGCCTGGCAATATGGCCTAAATTTAAAATCATATTTTAACCCTATGCGCGATTCCCAAATTTAATCAAGATTTTCATGGTTTTTGTTAAAAAAAAACTTAAGATACCAGGACACAATACAATTAGGTATATTCTTATATGATTTTACCTGGGCTCCTTAGGCTCCTAAGTTAGGAACGAAATCACTTTTTTAGTTGGCAACTAAAATTATATAAATAAAAGGGGTCTTCCGAGACAATAACATTGATGGCCTATCCTTTACCATCAATGTTTGATCAGTGGGGGGGTCCGATCTCCATTCAGCACAATGAAGGGGACGTGGCTCTGGGGTCAGGGCCGGCCTTAGGATATGGCGCCCCGTACAAAATGATCTTTCAGCGCCCCACTCCCACCATTTAAAAAAATTCCCCTTAAAAAAACAAAAAACGTTTAAGTGTCCATTTAGTGCCCTCATACAGTAGAATAATAATATATTACAACCCCTTCAAGGACACAGTATTTTGAACTCTGATTGTGCCCACAATATTATGCCCGCTGTAGTACCCCTACACATTATAATGTCCGCTTAGTGGCCCCTGTAGAATTTGCCATACAGCCTCCCTGTAGACAGTACCATAATCCCCCACCTCCTCCTTGTAGATCATGCCATACAGCGCCCCCCACCTCCCCTTTGTAGACAGTGCCCCCAAACAAAAATGGTACTCGCCTAGGCCCCATTCCCACGACTAACTGAGCTGCTCCACAACGGGATCCTTGCATAGGCCGGCGTGATCTTGTAGCATAGTACAGAGTTTCACAACCTTTTCAGACTTCAGGCAGCACTGGACAAACAACAACATTTCCTCAGGGCACCCCTACCAAAAATGGTTTTGAGAAAAACAGAAAACGGCTAAAAACAAGCACTCGTAGGGTATGTTCACATGCATTTTTTGTAAGGCAAAAAAAATCTGCCTTAAAATTCCTTCAGGAATTGACAGCGTTGCTTGACTTTTTTATTGCGTTTTTTCTTAAGCCGTTAAAGCTAATGCAAAACGTGCAGGCAAAAAAGCTCCAAACGGGCAACGCAGGTGTTTTCTGGCTCCCATTAATTTCAATTGGAGGTCAGAGGTGGAAACCACTTGAAGACTATCAGCCCGCCACTCACAGTAAAATGACCATCAGCCCGCCACTCACAGTAAAATGATCATCAGCCCGCCACTCACAGTAAAATGACCATCAGCCCGCCACTCACAGATTCCCCCTGTAGATAGTGCCCCTTGTTGGTGGTGCCACACAGCCCACTTCCCCCTTGTTGGTAGTGCCACACAGCCCCCTTGTTGGTAGTATCACACAGCCCTCTTGTAGGTAGTGACACACATTCCACAGCCCCCTTGTAGGCAGTGCCACACAGTCCCGTCGTAAATAGAACCCCTCCCTTCCTGTAGACAGCGCCACTGTAGCTCCCTGAAGGAGCGGAATCCGTGTGTGGCTGGAGACTCCGCTCCTGGAGCGCTCCACTTGATGTCTCTGTCCATATATGGACAGTGACATTAGGGGCAACTCCTGAAGCGGTATCCCTGTCCACAGCGTTGCCGACACTACACTGTGACCGGGGATTCCACTCCAGGACAAGCTCTTGTCGTCTGTGTCCTGTTCCTCGAGTGGAATCCCCGGTCAGAGTCGGCAACGCTGTAGACGGGGATTCTGCTTCAGGAGTTTCCCCCTGATTTCACTGTCCATATACGGACAGAGACATCAAGAGGAGCACTCCTGGAGCGAAAATCCCGGCCACACGGGGATTCCGCTCCTTCAGGGAGCTACAGTGGTGCTAGTATATAGCAGAGCAGCGAGATACCTCCCTGCTCTGCTATAGTACCGTCGCTACCGCTGTAGCAGCTGCTGCTAGTGTAGCCGCCACCTATGGGGGGTATCGGCGCAGGCGCCCTCATGCCCGTTGTCGCCGCTAACAGCCACTATAGCTGCTACAACAGTAGCGACGCTACTGAGTGAAAATGCGCCCGGGTGGAAAGGCGGCTGCTGAGTCGCCGTCCCCTTGCACTTCTGAAACAAGCAGGGGAAGAGAGCCAGCGAAGCGCAGCGCCCCCTTCCACCTGCTGGAGAGATGCACCCTGTGCAAAAGAACAGGTCGCACACCCCTAAGGCCGGCCCTGTCTGGTGTCCCGCAGGTCATTAACCTATTAAGTACACGGCCAATTTTGGCCTTGAGGACAGAACAATTTTGTTTATATCTCCCTCTCTGCATCCGGACGCTCATAACTTTTTTATTTTTTGTACGACGTAGTTGTGTGAGACTATTTTTTGCGGAAAGAATTGTACTTTATGTGGGTACCATTTTTTTGTACAAATACATTATCATTTAATTTAGATACATTTTTATTTTGGCGAAAAAAAAAAAGCAGTTCCGCTGCATTTTTTATATTTTTTCTTTTTTTACACCATTCACCGATCAGAAATAATGTTATACATTTCTTGTTTAGGTTGTTACGGTCGTGGCGATACCAAATATGTCTAGATTTCATGTTTTGGTGCTTAAAATGTAAAAAGTTATTTATTGTAAAATTACATCAATTTACCTTTTTTTTTTTTTTTTTTTTTTTTTTAAATCTTAAAGAGATTTTTTATTTTGATTTTGTAACTGTAATGTACTGGCATATATATATATGCCAGTACATTAGCCTGTGTACTGATTGTACACAGGCAGTTGTTAGGGCATACCTAAATATGCTCTAACAGGAAAATATGTTCAGACAGCCCTGGGGTCCTTCAATGGACCCTGAGCTGTCTGGCGATAGAAGTTATGGGCTTTGATAGAGTCACAGGGATTTTCTGTGACACGATCAAAGGGCAGTCCTCCCTCCTTGAACGCCACGATCAGCTTTTATCGCGGCATTCAAGGGGTTAAGGGCGGAGAGAGGTTTCTCTTCTCTCCGCCATTAGAGCGGGGCCGTAGCTGTGTATTACAGCCGTTGCCCCACTCATGATCGCGCATGGAGACGACTGTCACACAGGACGAGAATGCACGTCCTAATGCATGGAGTACCCGCCGCTCAGGGTGGGAATTCTCGTCCTCTGTCGGCAACCAGTTAATGTTAGTCTCTGAAAACCCCTTTATTGCTAGTATAAAAAAAAGACGGTGTCCTTTCCTCCTTCTGAACAAGCAGCGAACACAAACGGTGGTATTGCGCTGCTAAATGACTGCAAAAAACTTTATGTAAACAGGGCCTTAGTGGGGACTACAGCTCTGCCTCGTTCCCGGACACTGTCTACCGGAGCTGTCCGATTGGTAAAGGCCGGGCCAGGCGTCGTGTGAGGCAGACGCGCATACTGTGCAGCACGTCTGCTTGTTAATAAAGTTCTTTCCTGCCATGGAGTTAAGGCTTTATATAGATTTCACTAATCCAGAATCATGCGCACTTAAAACTCACCGTCATATAGGCAGTCACATATCAGATCACAAAAACACACCCATGTGCCTTCGTGTCAACAGAAAGACCTCCAGGTTTTAATGCTAGAACGTGAGACCCACTAGATAGTGACAGAAAAGCAATTATGGACAGCGGTATAGTGAACATACATATGGGAAATACACCAAACCCCAGTCCATGTGCGATTGAGCGGTGTGGACGCCGCTTTGGTGCCTGTTCCAGCATACTATGGATCCATGGAGGGGAATTTGTGGTTTTAAATTTTATTATATGCACCTGCTCCCCCTTGATGAGGCACATATGGTACTTTTTAATACCATTTATAATTTTTAATGTATATAAAAATTAATTTTTTTGCATATTTACACTTCACATGATATTCTCTACACTTATGATGCATGATTGATATTCTGTACACTGCTATGTACTTTTTCACTGTAATTGGATGCCGTTAATTGACCGATTGGCACAGTGTTATATACCCAGTTACAACCGGTTATTGATTGAGACAGCGCTAGAACATTGCATTGAGGCCTAATTCACACGAGCATGTTCGGTCCGTGATATACGGTCCGTGTGTCGGACGCATTTCCCGGACCGAACACACTGCAGAGAGCCGGGCTCCTAGCATCATAGTTACCTATGACGCTAGGTGTCACTGCCTCAATGCGGGATAACTGTCCCGTACTGAAAACATGATTACAGTACGGGACAGTTGTCCCGCAGCGAGGAAGGGACACCTAGCGTCATAGATCACTATGATGCTAGGAGCCCGGCTCCCTGCAGTGTGTTCGGTCCGGGAAATGCGGCCGACACAAGGACCATATATCACGGACCAAACACGCTCGTGTTAATTAGGTCTTAGGGTAATAAAGTACACCTGATTTTTTCACTTACATCTACAGAGTACTAGAGATATCCAAGTTTTGTTGGTTTTTTTTTTCTATGGGCACCTTGGATTCTGCTTTCCATTAATTTTAATGGGAGCCGGACGCTTTTTTTCCCGCTGGCTGATTTTTTCAGCCAGCGGGAAAAAGCGTCCTGCTTGATCTTCGGGTGGATTCAGCCCAAACCGCCCATTGAAATCAATGGTTGGTAAAACCCGCCATGCAAAATCCGCTAAGTGATCAGGGCCTTAGGGTGGATCCACATGCGGCAGATTTCATTGCAATTTTTTGTGACTGAAAATTAGTTCTATTCATATGAATGTGTTTGTTACTGGATCAGGTGAATGGATTTCTGCAAGTTCCATTCAGATGAATGGAACTAATTTTCAGTCACAGAAAATGAATCCACCCTTAGAGGCCTCTTCTACCCAGTTCAATCCAATCCCTGTCAGACACTCCCCGCAGCAAGCCATTTTAAGTTTAATAAGATGTAAAACGTACTTCCAACAATATAAACAAATAGGTGGGAAAAAAGGGAATTATGCAGCTTTTACTAAAATGTATCGCTAACGCTGTGTCCACACGTTCTGGATCAGACAACGATTTCAGCGCAGGTTCCATGCCTAAATCCTTATCAAATCCGCTAACATTCAGGCTCCAAAGCATATGAATGGGTTTTTTGTTACCCTGTTAAAGGTATCATACCTTCTATACTTCTGTCTTTTTTGACACAAAGGTATTTAACATTGCATATTGTTACCCTATTCAAATATTTGTCCGTGCCACAGAAAATAATTGTAAAAAAAATCATCGAGGAGAATAAGCATGTTCATTCTTCTCATGGATTTTGAACGAAAAAGGCTTCAGGTTAGTCTTGCGCAGATAAGCCCCATTGAAATGGAACCAATTTTCGCCCAGATCCGCGTCAAATTAACTGCACATCTGCAGCAGAAATCTGAATGTCAGATTTAGATTTCTGACGCAAATCCTCTTATAAATACACAGATATTCCATAGACAAAATTAGATATATATAAATATAGCCTAAGGGTTGGAGCTCAATTCTGCTGCCTGCATTGCTGGCTAGACAAAATAAAGTGGTCAAATGTGCATATGGTATAAACCTTGTCCCTCCCCTGATTTATATAAGCCACAGTCATCTGAATATATTTTTAAATTCTGACCTGAATTGCTGGTATAGAGATTTTCATTGACTGAAAAACTGCTGCCAGTTCCCTGAAGTTGGAGGACCTCTGTGCAGCCTGGTGGCCCCACTGACCCTGGAGAAAAGAAGAGTCGTAGTGAGCTCCCCAACCCCAAGGACTCGCATCCCTAGTTATATTGAGAGTAGGGGTCGTTATCCATGGAATGCACCTCTTGAGGTTCTCCCTGTTCAACCATCTGAGAGACAGCCTGGCTGTGGTTGAAATGTGGAGGGATTAATCTAGGGAGAGATTGCTCTTGTCCCACTGATCTAGAAAGTCCCATTGTAGAGCCCTCGATCTGAACGGAGCCCATAATACTGCTGAAATGCATGAAGTCACGAGCCCCACAACGGATGTAGCTTTCCTGAAAGATGGGTTAAATAGAGCTCTGAGACTGTATCAGGGGACTATCTCCCATCTGGAAGGAAAGACATCTGCCTGGAGAAGTCTAGAAGAATCCCTAGAAAGACATCTGTTTGAGGGAATCAAAATTGGATTTTTTTCAGATTTATGTTCCATCCCAAGTTCATTTGGATAGAACAAATTATTTCTATGTGTTGAGTCAGGGTCCGAGTTGTTTCTGCCACTATTTGGAAATCGTCCAGGTAGGGAACCAGGAGGATGTCCCTCGTCCTGATGTATGAGGTCATTTCCGCTATTAATTTCGAAAACACCCTTGGGGCTTGTGAAATGCGAAAGGGGAGGACTCTGTACTGTAGGTTAAGCAAAGAACTGTTGAGCGTCACTGCTACTCTTAGATATTTCTGGTGAGGACTGCATATTGGTACATGATAATATGCATCCTCCATATCTAGTGATGTCATCACACAGGCTTTGAAATGGAGATTTATGGTTGATGGAATGCTCTCCATGCAAAAATTTTTGTAGGTCAAATAAGAAGTCAGTTCTTTTAGATTTATTATGACCCTGTACTTTCCTTCTGGCTTCTTCACCAGAAAAAGAGGGGAATAAAAACCTTGGCCTGTTTCCGCACTTGAATTAGAACCCCTTCTTTTTTTTTTTTATAAGTGACAAATGCTTTGTTTTTCTGAATTATTTAGTCTGTGTGTGAAAGGATCTGTTTGGGGGGAAGAGATCTGAATTCTAGAACATACCCTGTTTTTATAATTCCTAGGATCCACCGATTTGTTGAAATTTGTTCCCAATCTTTGAAAAACAGGGATAGACGACCCACCACCATGGACCTTCTGGCGTCATTGTTGGTGGTCTCGGATTTTGGGGTCGTTTTGAGGCCTGAACAGGAAGCCCTTGTTCTTCCTAGGAAACTTTGGGGTTTTAAACTCCTGTCCCCTAGGGTAAGGTCTTTTGTTAAACCTTTTGGGACAAAAAGAATCCACTGGATTTCCTTGTGTAGGGAACCCCTTTTTTCTATCAGACGCTTTTTCTAATAGGTCATCTAGTAGGTGCCCAATCAAATAATCTCCAGAAAAGGTAATTGCACATACCTTCCCTTTTGATCAAGTGTCCCCCTTTCAGGTTTTTAGCCAGATAGCCTTTCTAGCGGAGTTTGAGAGGGCTGCTGATTGGGCCGAGAGGCGCACAGAATCTACTGAGGCGTCAACCAGAAAATCTGCTGCCCTAGATAGCACTGGGAGGGAGGAGAGGATCTGATCCCTATTAGTCTTGTCTCTAATGTGAAGCACTAATTGTGCTAGCCATATTTTTAGAGCCCTAGACAAGTGGCTGCAATGTCTGGCTTAAAAGTCCCCGTAGAAGCTTCCCAGGTTCTTTTGATGTAGTAATCAGCTTTTCTAGCCATTGGATCGGAGAAAGAGCCTAGATCCTCAAAGGGAAGAGCATTCTTCCTCGTTATTTTTGCCACTGGGGCATCAAGTCTAGGGGTATTATCCCAGTCCCTGCAGACCTCTTCTACAAAGGGATATCTCTTTTTAAGAAATTTAGGAATACCAACTTTACTATATCGATTTTTCCATTCCCTTTTGACGAGATTGAATTCATTTTTATGAATGGGAAATGTTCTCTGTTTTCTAAGCCATAAGCCGTTAAACATTATGTCCTGGACAGAATGAGGTTCTCTGGGATCATCAATATTCATAGCTGTGCTTACAGTTTTAAAGGAGCTGATCTACGTCTCCCACTAAGAACAAATTCCACCGTCGTCATCCGAGGTATTATTTGAAGAGCTCAGCTCCTCTTCTTCCTCTAGCTGAAAATCCTCTTCAGCAGAGGAAATGGATAAATCTACCCGACTGGAAGAGGTAGACTGTAGATCCTTTTTTCTTTAGGGACTTTAGAGAGTTCCTAATTTCTGCCCTCACGATCTCTTTAATGCTTGAAGCCAGATTTGTAGATTCTTCAGTGATGATTTTATCAAAGCAATTCTGGCAAAGTCTTTTATTATAAGAGGCTGCTAGTTTTTTATTACAAACTGCACATTCCTTGTTACGGGTCTTATCCAGTTTCTTTCTAGGACCTTCCCTGTCCTAAGCATATGTACAAGTGAAGAGGACAGTACTAACAAAAGAGAGAGTTTTTTTTTGTCTTACCCTATATGCCTGCCTTCTCCTCAAGTACTGGAGTGGAGGATCTTGGGGCATCCAAGCGGGCAGCGCGTCTTGCTGCTTCTCCTGGTGTTTCCATTATGGGAGGAGATGCTAGAGACTGAAGCTCCTTATCATTCAGGCCTAAATAGGCCTTGGATTGGCTGGGGAGGTCCACTGCTCCGGACGCCTGGAGCCTCTCCTCCGTGTTGGGGTCGCCGGAACCAACGCTTCCTGGAGCGTAGGATGAGTCACCCCACCGGAAGTTTTGCACAGAGTGCGCCAGAAGCTGCAAATGCTGGGCTTGAGAACGGTCCCACCAGGGAACAGAGTATGACCCCAAAAGAACCGCTCTCCCGCCAGAGAAAAGGTTTCACCTCGTGAGACCTAAAACCACCTCCAGGGAGGGAAACGATGGACCAGGAGAGGACAGAGTAACAGTCCCCAGACATAAGGTTGCTCCCTCCAGAGGAGACTTCCACCTTCTAGGGAGAAAAGGTAAGAACCTGCTAGGGGGGGGGGTCTGCAACCCAGGGAGAAGCCCTTTTTTTCTTAACAGGACAATCCCATCCAGAGGACAGGAAACCTGACTGGGTGTGTGGAGAGGTGTGTCCTTTTTTATATTCTCAGTCTTTCTGTATGGCGAATGGGATGTCTCTCCAGGGGTGCTGTCATAGGTGAAAGGGTAAAGTTACATTTTTTGGATGTTCTGTCTGAATCTCCTTTCTTGCTAGTGGGTCTGACACGGTCAGCACTGATATGATAGTGCTGGAATGTGTATTGACACACCCTATTGACAAAGGGAAAGGCAACACCCAGTCAATCTATTCATACATTTCCAAGAGGTATAAAAGAGGAACAGCACAACACAGAGTTCTAAGAAAAGAGGTCCCAGAATTGTTATTTAATCTGGAATACAAGTATTTACTAAAAGAGTAATGTCAGGAGAAGTGACAGATCCTCTTTAGCCCCTCACTGCGCAAAGATTTTGGTTACCGGAAATCTGACAGTCAAAGAACACGGCTATTGATTAGAATGTTATGTTAGATTTCAAGAAATAGAAGTCCGAGCAGTTCATGAAGCCCTTTCATTATGGAAATAAGTGGCATAGGTAAAAATGGACAAAAAACCAGAATGACCTGGCTGACAAAGCAAATTTGTCACGCACCAAATAGGCTAAAGAGTTAAAGGGGTCCTGTACTAATCTAAACATGAAGTGCTAAAAAAATTTAAGTGCAAGTGTGCTTCTAAAGGACCTTTTAAACGGGCCCTATTCCAAATCACTACCCTGTGTAAACAGGTCAAAGTTCGACCGATGAGCGAGCAAACGCCAGTGTAAAGCCACCTTAAGTATGACAATTATGAAGTGTGTGTGTGTGTGTGTATTACTCTTACCAGTAATTGGATTTTTCGTAAACCTCCACAACACTCATAGGAGGATTCCCCGCCTCTCGAGGGACAGGAAACATGGACACAGGAATAAAAGGCCCCTCCTCCATACCTTATCCAGTAAAAACAGAGTGCCTCTATACAATAATTCAATATTTCGGTGAAACAATAACCAGTTTATGGGGGGGGGGGAATCCCGTGCCGGTGTGGAGGTTTACAGAAAATCCAATTACTCGTAAGACAATACATCCAATTTGTAATGTTTAAAGAAGGTTAAAAGGGTTAGCCCAGGTAGCTGCCTGACAAATCTGGTCAATAGAAGTGGATGCCCCTTCAGCCCATAAAGTGGAAACTGCTCTAGTAGAATGTGCTTTTAGATCTACTGGGGGTGAAACACTTGTTTTGGTAACAAGAATAAATGGTCATCTTACTCCACCAGGCAATAGTGGCTTTACTTGCTGCCTTCCTTTTGTTCTTTCCTTGAAATTGTACAAGTAGATGGTCGGTCTTTCTAAAGTCGGCAACTCTTTCTAGGCAACCCAGAACACATCTTCTGACATCTAGGTTATGGTATTCCCACTCTTCGCTGGAAGAGAGATGAAAAAAGGATGGTAATGAAACCTCCTGCTGGCAGTGGAACTTTGATACAACCTTTGGAAGGAAGAAAGGTTGGTTTCTTAGGATAATTTGGTCTGGAAAAACTGTGAAGTAAGGGGATTTATAGGAAAAAGCCTGTAATTCTCCATTTCTCCTGGCTGTTGTAATTGCTAGGAGAAAAATGGTTTTGAATGTTAGTAGCCTGAGGAAGATGTTTGAAATTGGTTCAAAGGGCGCAGTAGACCGTACAGATAGGACTAGTGTAATGGCAGGGGGTAGGGAGACGGACAAGTGAGCCGTAATCTACCCGCCACTCTGTCCCTGCCTACTTGCAACGACCCGCCCTAGGCGACGGGGTACAACTGGGCGGTGGTCCCTGCGCTCAGTGAGTGCACGACAAACACGACAAAAATACAAAGGAACACAAGCAAGGAAAAGTGGCCGTTGCCCACGGCAACACCGTGAGCAACCAGAGTGGTGAACGAGCCGAGTCAAGCCAGGAGTGTGCGAGGTACAAAACGAAAAGCAGAAGAGTAGTCGGTAAGCCAGGGTCTGTATGGAGCAGGATCAAAAATAGCAGGAGCTGTAGCTGGGCCAGGAAACCACAAGGAAAGAATCACAAGCACCGAGGGACAGGAAGTGCAGGCTAAAATAGACCGAGGGCGGGAGCTAGCTGAGTCTGGCCAGGTTACGATAGGCTCTCCCACTCCTAAGCCTGCCAGCCTGAATGGTGGAAGCAGGAGTCAGTCTCAGGGATGTATTCTCAGGTGCTGACTGATTAGTTCTGGGAGTTAACCCCGAAGCAGTGCCTGGCAGATCCTTTACAACTAGGTTTAAGTCCCATAGAGGGACTGTGGAATGGATTACTGGATTTAGATTTTCGGCTAATCTACAGTCTAAAAAAGCATTCAGAGCTGATATATGCACCGTTCGAGTGCTGGTTTTTAGGCCCTTTTATAGACCTTTTTGTAGAAAGTCCAGTATCAGTGCAATACTAGGTCTAGACGAACTGTCCCACTTGTGCTGGGAAAAAGAGGATGACCTTTTGCCAAACTCTGAGGTATATATCTTGGAAGTGACTCTTTTTCGGCTATTTGAAATAGTTGAAATTACTGCGTCAGAGAACCCCATATTCCAAAGGATCATTCGTTCAGCATCCAAGCCGTCAGCAGAAGTTGAAGAGTGTTTGGATGAAAGACAGGTCCCTGAGATAGCAGGTCCGGTAAGGGAGGGAGAGACCAGTACTTCCCTGCCGCCCTTTGGAGGAGAAGAAGGAACAAACATATTCTGGCCCATTGAGGAGTAATCAAAATTACTCTGGCATTCTCTTCCTGGATCTTTGGCAACACCTTCGGCATTAGGGAGAATGGAGGAAAGGCATAGGGGAGAGTTCTCGGACAACTTTAAAACAGAAAATCTATCTTCAAAGGATCGTCTCTGTGTTAACCCCTTCCCGCCCAATCACGTACAGTAACGTGATGGAAACTGGTGTCTTAACGCCTTTTCACGTTACTGTATGTGACGGAGATGAAGCTAGCTCAGGAGCTGAGCCTGCACCATCACCGCCGGGTGACAGCTGTATGTTGTAGCTGGCACCCTGAGGTATCGGCCAGGACCGGAGCTAGCATCCGATCCGGCCAATTAACCCCTCAGATGCTGCATTCAATAGAGATCGCAGCATGTGAGGAGTTTTTAGCCACCAGCACCCTAGCAACGTGATCACTGGGTTGCCTGTGGCTGCAGAGGCGATCGGAGGCCTAATACTTACCTCCCGGTCTGCCAGCAATGGAAGCCTCCTATGCCCCCGCTTTGCGGCGGGGCCTAAAAGGTTTCCGCTACCATCTGCAAGATGGCGCCGGCTCAGCTTCCGGCTCAGAAGCGGAGCCGGTGTCATCAGCAGTGTGTGTCCGCTGTATGTTACAGCGGACACCCCGATCTATCGGCAGGAACCGAAGCTGGCTCCAATTCCTGCCATTAACCCCTTCGAGGCAGCGATCCAATGTGATCGCTGCATCAAAGTGTTTTGTATCAAATCGGCAGGCTGCCATGCGATGGCAAGGCTGGCGACTGCTACTATGGCAACAGGAGCCCTAACAATGGCCTCTGGTCTGCCATTACAGAAGCTGATTAGGCCCCGCCCAGAGGCGGAGCCTGCTTGGCTTGCTGTCAGCTAACAACTGATAGTTTCAATACATTGCATTACATAGTGGGACTAAAGAAAAGTGTAAAAAAAAGGTTTATAAAAAAAAGTTTAAAAAAGTTGTAAAAAATACAATAAAAGTTTAAAGTAACAAAATAAAACACAATCTCCCCCTTTTTCCCTTATCAAGTCATTTATTATTGAAAAAAAATAATAAACCATACATATTTGGTATCGCTGCGACCGTAACGACCTAAACTATAAAAATATGTTATTTATCCTGCGCAGTGAACGCCATAAAAAAAAACAACTAAAAAAAATACTTTATCATAATTGCTGTTTTTTTGGCCACTTTGTCTTCCAAAAATGTTAAATTAAAAAAAAGTGATCAAAAAGTCGCATGTATCCAAAAATGGTGCCAATAAAATCTATAACAAGCCCTCATACAGCCCCATCGACGAAAAAATTAAAAAGTTATGGCTCTCACAACATGGCGACAGGTATCGCCGGAATCATATTGGCCCGCAGAATAAAGGGAACATGTCGTTTATAACGCATTGTGAACGCTGTATGAAAAAAAAAAACTATGCCAGAATTGCTGTTTTTTTGTCACCTTGCCTCCCAAAAAAAAGGATAAAAAGTGAACAAAATGTCGCATGTACCACAAAATGGTACCAATAAAAACTACAGCTCGTCCCGCAAAAAAACAGCCCTCATACTAATAAGTCTATAAAAAAAAATAGAATAAGTTAAGGCTCCAATAAGTCAGGAAAGAAAAATATCCAGTTGTGCAGCCCAAGGGGAACATATCTTCTATTTCAAAAGGCGATGTATCAAGGCACTAAAATTAGGGAACCAGGAAGGGGGGGCCCAAACATATCTGCTAAAAGCGAGGGTGCCCGTATTATACCAGGACAACACTTTCCCGGCAAAATTCCCCAAACTACAAAGGTGCGGAGTGTGGACCAAAAGGGGGATAAGGAAGGCCATTTATCAGTGCGACACCGGCCTGTACAGAAAGGATTGCTTCACAGTGTAACACACATCTATGGATTATTTGTATTTATTTTTTACCTTATTATACCACCTGACTATGCCCCTGATGTACTCTGCCAAGCTCACATATGCCCCAAATTATAAACGGAAACACCAGTAAGACTAAAAACAAAAACTATTACCAAGCAAAACCCACGCTCCAAAAGCCAAATGGCGCTCCCCCCCCCCACCCCGCTGTTCTGAGCCCTACAGTGTGCCAAACAGCGGATTACTTCCACATATATGGCATCGCCATACCAGGGAGAACCCTTTTAACAATCAGAGCCTCTGCCAATGTGAACCAATACTTGTATGTCACCAAATTAGGCCTCAATTTTACATGGTACGCTTTTCACTCCTGAGCCTGTACGAATGTCCAGGCAAAAGATTAGGTTCACATGTAGGGTGATTCTAAAACAGGGAAACACAGCATAATAATTAGAGAGCTGTTTAGTTATGGTGGCACAAGCTGGGCACCACATATTGGCATATCTATGGAAAAAAAATCCAATTTTCACTCTCCAACATCGTGTGCACACTAATTTCTACAAAACACCTGCGGGGTTAACATGATCACTACACCCCTAGGTGAATACCTGGAGGGGTGTGGTTTCCAAAATGGGGTCACTCCTGGGGGGAGGGGATATATATATATATATATATATATATATTTTGGTTCCACAGGGACTTTGCAAATGCGACATAGCGACCAGAAACCAAATGCAGCAAAATCAATACTCCAAAAGCAAATGGCGCTCCTTCCCTTCTGAGCCCTGCCGTGTGCCCAAACAGCAGTTTATGACCACGTGTGGGTTATTGCCGTACTCGGGAGAAATTACATGTGGGGTATTGTTTTACTCAGGAGAAATTACATTACAAATGTTGCAGTGCTTTTTCTCCTTTCGTCCTTGTGGAAATGAGAAAAAATGAACTAAATCTACATTCTTTGAAAGAATGTAGATTTTCATTTTCACGGCCCACTTTCAATAATTTCTGCAAAAAACCTGCGAGGTCAAAATGCTCACTATACGCCTAGATAATTTCCACAAGGGGTGTAGTAGTGGGTCTGGTCCTGAAGGCCAAAATAAGCTTGGTCCTCAAGGGGTTAAAGGGATTAAAACGCTAGGACTTGATGGTTCTCCCTTGAAGCAAACAGATCTAGATCTGGCATCCCCCATATTTGGGTGATCTGACTGAAGATAAGGGTTTAATTTCCACTCGCCTTCCCTCAAAGAGAATCTGCTGAGAAAATCTGCTGTTATATTCGCTTTGCCTCTTACATGGACCGCTGACAGTGAGAGGATGTTTTTCTCTGCCCACATCAAGCTTTAAGCGGATACACTGTACAGGTTCTTGCTTCTGGTTCCTCCGTGTTTGCTCAGGTATGCCACGGTGGTTATATTGTCTGAAAGGATCTTTATATGTTTTCCCTGCGGAGATGATTGAAGAGCCATAAGCGCTTCTTTTACTGCCGACAGCTCCCTCAGGTTGGAAGAAGCTTTTGACATGAGGGGATCCCATTAGCCTTGGGCTAGAGAAGAGGATGTGTGGGCTCCCCAGCCTTGGCTGCTGGCATCTGTCGTGATGACTAGCCGAGGGTTCGGTCTCCAAGGGACCCCTTTCTGGAGATGGCTTGATATTAGCCACTAGTGTAGTGATAGCCTCACCGCCGAAGGTATTTTTACCCTTATGTCTAGGGTGGCTTGATCTTTGTCCCAGACAAAAAGAGGAGAAACCGTTGTAGGGGTCTTGAATGATCTTGTGCCCAGAGGACTGCTGTGATTGTTCATGTTAGGAGACCTAAGATAGTCATAATCTCCCGGATGGAGTGGTATCGTTTCTAGAGAAGACAGAAACTTTTGACGGAATGGAGATCTGCAATTCCTCTGGAAGGTAAGAGGTCATCTTCAGGGATTGAGGAGGACCCCCAGGAAACATTTCTTCTGGTTCGGGAAGAGGTCTGATTTTATGTGATTTATTAACCAGCCTAGAGAAGAAAAAAAACTTGGAAGGATTAACTCTAGAAGCAGCTGAGAAACGGATGGGGCTGAAATAAGAAAGTCGTCTAAATAAGGAATTACACCATTTAGATGAAGAAAGGCTGTCACTTCTGCCATTACTTTCGTAAAGATCTTGAAAGAGCTTGAAACTGAAAATGGAGTCTGTTTTGAAAAAAAAACAGTGCTGTCCTCAGGAACTTTCGAGATTCTGGGTGTATTGGAATGTGGTAGTAGGGGTCTGTTGGATCCAGCATAACCATATGAAAGTTTGAAGATAGAAGATTTACTGTCGATTTTATAGTTTCCATCTTTAATCTTTTGTACGTTAGATAACGGTTGAGGGCTTTCAAATTTATTATAGCCCTTGCCGAGCAATCCGTTTTTCTGACGAGAAATACAGGAGAAGAGAACACCTGACCTTCTTGGGATTCTGGCACATGAAATTACTTGCTTCTGTAGAAGAAGTAGAATTTCCTACTCCAAGGATATCTGGCATTTTGTAAAAAGACAATTCATGGCTAGGAATCTCTGTGGAGGGGAGGCGAGAAATTCTAGTTGGTAGCCCTGATGCATTATATCTAAGATCCAGGGGGAAGGCGAGATGTTCTTCCAGGCCGCCAAAAATGTCTTTAACCTGCCCCCTACTGGAACTCTGGCATCAATGTGGAGGTTGGCGAGATTGATTGTCCCTGTTGAACAGGAAATTTTTCCCTCTGCCTTTATACGGTTGGAACTTTGAGGACTCGTGTTTCCGCCTATAATCCGGTCCGCTCCCAAAACAGTTCTTCTTTTGGGTCCGAAAGGATTTTCGCTGCTGAAAAAATTTGTTCCAAAGGGAATTTCTTTTTCTTCTCGGCAGCCTTTTCTAGGATGTCATCTAACCCGGATCCAAACAGCCGGTCTCCCTCGCAAGGAATGCCTACCAGCTTGTTCTTAGAACGAGGATCTCCTGACCAGATCCTTAACCAAGTAGATCTTCTTGCTGCATTGGATAAGGCAGCAGATCTAGCTGAAAGCTTTACTAGATCTGCTGAGGCATCTGCTAGGTAATTAAAAGCTTTCTTTAGCATTGGTAAGGAGGAAATGATATCCTCTCTGGGAGTGCCAGCAGCAAGATGGTTCCCTAACCGGTCGATCCTGATGGAAAGGATTCTTGCCGTACAGGTAGCGGAGATCCCGGACCTAAACATTGCTGTGGAAGCTTCCCATGTCCTTCTTAAAAGAGCTTTCACTTTTTTTATCCATGGTATCATTAAGTAATCCCATGTCTTCAAATTGTAGGGAGGACTTTTTAAAGATACCTGCAACAGGTGCATCCACTCTGGGAACTTTGTCCCAGAGTTCAGAATCTTCTTCCGAATAGGGATATTCCCGTTTGAAGGAATCAGAAACAGTTGATCTCTTTTCTGGATCCTTCCACTCTTTAATTATTAACTTCTTTACATTCCTAAGAAACGGGAATACACGTTTTCTCCTATCCCTGAGGGCCTGGAACATCTGATGCTGAATGGAAAGTGGTTCCTTAGTATCCTCTATGTTCATTGGTTGCCCAAATGGCTTTTAGAAGACACTCAGTATCTACAATCATACCGTAGGGCATACCGGTAGTATCATCTGAACAGTCTGAATCAATCAAACTTAGAATTTCCCCTTCATCTGGCCTGTTAGAAAGAACTGCAGAAGGTACAGAGGGTTGATGAAAACTAGAGGTCGAAGGCCTGGGATACCTGGCATCCATTTGAAGAGTAATAGCAGAGCGAACTTCTTCTTTTAGAATAGATTTTATGCTATCCAAAAATCACAGTGTTTCATCCACCACTAATTTCTGAATGCATTTTGAGCATAATGCCTTATAGGATGAGGACAGTGACTTCTTACAGATTCCACACCTCTATATAGGCCGCTTAAGCTGAGCAGTTTCCTTACATAAAAGCACAAAGTAGTGTCACAATAAGGCAACTAATAGGAGAAAGGAAGAAGTCAAAGCAAAATAAATTCAGCACCCAACTTAATATAAGGAGGAGCAAGAGGCAACCACAGGATCTGCAGACTTGCGGGGATCCGCCACATCAGAGGAGACAGACATGGCTGGAGAGATGCTGTAATCACCTACCAGCAGTCTTTCATTTTGAATCTGGCGCCAGTTTTTTAGGCCCCGTCTCTTGCTATCTCAGCCAATCCCTGCACTCCTCCAGGTAACAGCGTCATGACGCCGCACGCCGACCTGTGCATCATAGGCCCGCGTCCCATGAAACATGTGACCGGAGATGCTGAGACCCAGGAGGAAAAGTAGAATTTAGACCTACCGGTAATTGTATTTCCAGGAATCCATCATGACAGCACCACAGGAGGTTGCCCTATTGACCTCTATAGGGACAGGAAGACAGAGAGGTTAAAAGGCCCCTCCCACCATCCACTTGCCAGTGTTTTTCAATTACTACACCAGGATGGATGCAACCCTATTTTATTTCTAGGGATAATAACTGACATGTTACTTGCAACAATCAGAATTTCAACAAGGGGAGGGAATGTAAGGGTGCGGTCATGATGAATTCCTGGAAATACAATTACCGGTAGGTCTAATTCCTACTTTCCAGTACATCCCCCATGACAGCCCCACGGGAGCAATACCAAATTATAATGCTCAGGGCAGGACTACGGATTGGAGGACTTTCCGTCCAAAACTTAAATCCGTATCTGACAGAACATCTAGCCTGTAATGTTTGCAAAACTTATGATGGCTTGACCAAGTGGCAGCTCTGCAGATTTGGTCCATAGAGGCTTCTCTTCTTTCTTTTTTTACCCATCTCGCTAGAGAGCCTTTTGAGGCTCTCTTTCCTTTATTCTTTCCCCCATACAGGACAAATAGATTTTTATCTGGTCTCCAGGAGGTTCTATCCAGATACTGAAGAATTGTTCGCCTGACATCCAGGCAATGGAATTTTTCTTCTTGTTAGTCTTTAGCATCTGGACAAAAGGAAGGTAGAATTATTTCTTGTTCCCTATGGAATGCAGTAGATACCTTTGGAATAAAGGAAGGATCTAGCTTTAGTATGATCTTGTTTTCCTGTACTTTTAGGTAGGGTTCTATGACCTACAGAGATGGGATTTTTCCAATCCTTCTTGCTGAAGTAATAGTGACTAAGAATGCAGCTTTTAGAGTTAAAAAAAATGCATACTAGTCGTGTCAAGCGGCTCAAAGGGGGGGAAATCGCAAAGAGCCGTTAACACTACATTCAAATCCCAGGTAGGAACTGATTCCTTTAGGGAAGGTTTCAGTTTAGAGACTGCTTGAGTGAATCTTCTGATCCACCGATGTTCAGCTAAAGGAGTATTGAAAAAATTACTTAAGGCTGAAATTTGCACTTTTAAAAAGGTACTAGGGCTAAGCCCTTTTTTGAATCCCAATTGTAGAAAATCTAGGATTTTCGCGATGTTGGGAGAAAAGGGGTCTGGTCCTGGGTCTCCATACCAGGAACAAAATTTCTTCCAAATTTTTTGAGGTAACTTCTTTAGGACTTGATAAGATAGTTGAAATTACCTCATCTGACAGACCGTGGTTCCTCAAGATCCAGGCTGACAACTTCAGAGTTTCTATTCCCTGAAAGAATAAGGGACCCTGGGAGAGAAGATTCTTCTTGACTGGGAGCATGATAGGGTCTTCCAACGCTAGGTACTTTACGATTGGAAACCAGCTACTTTTTGGCCAATAGGGAAGAATCATGATGAGCTTTGTCAAATCTTCCTGGATTTTTCTTAATACCATTGGTATTAGAGGAAACGGAGGAAAGGCATAGACCAGATCCATGTCCCAGGGTTCGGACAATGCATCTACTCCCAATGGGTCGTCTTTGAGATTTAGGCAGAAGATTGTGTCTACTTGGGAGTTTTTCCTTGTGGAAAACAGGTCTATTTGTGGGTAACCCCATCTTTGGGTTAAGGACAGAAAGACTTCCCTGTTTAGGGACCATTCTCCAGGGACACCCTTGCTTATGTTGTTTATGCAGAGCCACCAATGGAGAGATGATTTCACGGTTTCGGAAATTTGAATTCAAGTAGTCCTGTTTTCGATCCCACTGGGACAGAATCAGATTCTGTAAGGGTCTGGAGTGAAATGGACTCCATGGAATAGATTGGATGTAAGACGTCATCATTCCCAACATCCGCATTCCTTCCCTTATGGAACAGGAGCTTTTCCTCCAAAATGTCCTCACTTCTGTCAGTAGAAGTATTTGTTTCGCTCTTGAGAGGAAGGAATGGTGAAGGGAGGAGTCTAGTAGCACTCCTAAGAAGACCTTCTGTTTTTGGGGAGGAAGACTCGACTTTTGATTATCCATCCCAATTCCTTTAGTAGGGAAAGAACCTGTGACCGATGACTGTTTAAGATAGACGGAGTATCTGCTGTCAACAGGAAGTCGTCTAGATATGGGATAATTACTATGCCCTGACTTCTTACGAATGCCATAATCTTTGCCATAATTTTTGTAAAAATTCTGGGGGCGGAGGAAATGCCGAAAGGGAGGCAGACAAACTGGAAGTGGAGAATGGAAGGACTGTTCTGAATCGCGAATCTGAGGAATCTCTGGTAAGCGGGGTGGATAGGAATGTGATAGTACGCATCGTTTAAATCGATCGTACACATTGATGCCTCTTCCCTTACTAGAGGAATAGTTGATCTGATAGACTCCATCTAGAATTTTCGATATTTTACCCATTTGTTCAGGACCTTCAGGTTGATTATTGTCCTGCAAGAACAGTTTGGTTTCTTGACTAAGAAGATCTTTGAATAGTGGCCCTTGAATTTTTTATTGTGGGGAACTGGAGTAATTGCTCTCAATTTTAGTAGTTTCTGGACGTCCCAGATAAGGATCTGATGAAGGTCTTTCTCTTGGTACAGGGTTATTAGAAATTTCTCTGGAGGAATGGAGGAGAATTCTATTTTGTACCCTTCTTATATAATCTTTAGAACCCAGGGGTTCTGGGTTATTCCGGTCCATTTGGAATAAAACTGTAGGAGTCTTCCCCCCACACTCTTGGCGTCATTGCTTTGAGGGCTGAAATTAGTTATTGGGGTTAAGGAGATATCCTCGACCCCTTCCTCCCTTGGGGTAACTCCAGCGACCGGACTTCCCTTTCCCGCTGTAGTTCTGTAAAGTTGGCTCCCTCTGTTGGCGAAACCTCCGAAACTGAGGGTTTTTTTTTTTTGTTTCTCTACTGGAAACCCCTTTTTCCTATCCGCTGCGTTCTCCAGCATGTTATCCAGGAGAGGACCAAACATCAGAGAACCTGTAAAAGGGATAGAACACAACATGTTCTTGGACTTTGTATCTCCTGACCACATCTTGAGCCATAATGCTCTTCTAGCAGCATTTGAGAGAGCTCCATTCCTAGCAGCAAATCTAATGGATTCAGCTGAAGCGTCTACCAAGAATCCGGTTGCCATCTTTAGTAAGGGTAGAGATTCTAATAGATCTTGTTGTGATGTCTTCATCATCAAATGGGTCTCCAAGCTCTTTTCAGTAGCCCGTCTGCCTTCCGGTTCATGGGATCCTTCAACTGAGAGGAATCTTCAAATGGGATTGCAGTTTTTTTTAGCAACCCGGGCTACTGGGACATCTACTTTTGGGATCTCATCCCAAGGGTTAGTGTCTTCTGGATCAAAGAGAAGTCTGTTTTTAAATTCCCTTGAAATGAAAAGCCTCTTTTCCGAATCCTCCCATTCAGTTGTTACCATTCTCTTGAGATTTTCGTTTACCGGAAAAAGCATTGTTTTCTTTTCCGTTAGACCCCCAAACATCTCATCCTGGATTGCATGTGGTTGGTCTTCTTCGGGAATATCCATGGTTTCCCGTATTGCCTGGATTAAAGTAGCAGACATCTCAGAAGAGAAGACATTTTTTTTCTCGAGTGGATGAAGTTGAAGGCAAGAGTTCCTCTCCTTCTTCTAACTCACCCTCCGATAGGTAATAACACTCCTGCTCCGAGTCAGACCCCTGAGATGGAGGACAATATTTTTGATCCACTTCAATCCGTGGCCTTTTTGCCCGGGAGTGTGAGGGAGTTTCTTGAGGAGGGGCGAGGGAGGCTACTGACTCACTTCTTCACGAATCATAGCCTTAAGATCAGACATAAATGTCGGTTGTTCCTCTTTTAGTAATTTTGCAATACATTCCTGACACAATTGTTTCCTATGTGACTCTGGTAATTTTTTCGCACAAGTCGCACATTTTTTAACCTTCTTTTTATCAGTTTGTCTCTGAGAAGAACCTTTATCCTAGAGAAACAGAAGGCAGGTAAAATATGGTGTACTTACATAAGGAGTCATAACCCTTACCCCAAGGGTGAGACTCACGTCACCCTGGGACATATCCGGAATTCCGTCAGAACGAGGAAGTTCCATTCCGCAACAGGTAATAGCCAATGCAATATGCAATCCACGAGATATAATCCAAGTTAGAGGTATCAGCTCTAACTACATACCTATGCGTGTCCCTTTAAATGCGGGCGTTTTGAATTTCCCGCCTTCCAAGATGGCCGCGGATCGGAAGTAGCCCGACGTCATTTCCAGTCGCGGCTATTCGTTGAGGTACGGCCGCGTCATAGCCGGCGACTGAGGCCTGCTATGCGGCGCAGCAAGGATGTTTTTGCCGGTGCTTCCAACCCTACGGAACTGCCGGTCCCCGCCTGGTCACGCGGCCAGGCCGGAGCCTGCTTGGGAATCCCGAACCCCACACACTACCGGAATCCTGCCTAGGATTCCTAAGGTAGGTGTTTCAGGTTGGGAGCTAAGGGACCTCTTGTTAGAGGGGAATTAGCCCAGGAATAGAAGGGGGAGTGCACGGACTCCCCGATCTTGCCCCCTGCCCGAGTTTTCTCCTGCAGCACAACAGGAGCGACGTCTCTCTGTTCCGGACCCTGTAGGGACAGGAAGAAGACTGGCAAGTGGGTGGTGGGAGGGGCCTTTTAACCTCTCTGTCAACCTGTCCCTATAGAGGTCAATAGGGCAACCTCCTGTGGTGCTGTCATGAGGGATGTACTGGAAAAACAGGATTCTCTACCAGAAGGAATCCCCGTCCGCCAGGTACCTCGTACCGATCCTGGCTCCCAAGGGAACCGTGCCCGGGGCTGCCTCCAGCAGAGGACTAGTGCCATAGAACGGGAGGGAAGCTGGTAGCCGCCCGCGACCCCGCTCACTGCACCAGTCCTCCGGACCTCACATTCATGAGGGCCGGGCAGAGACAAGACTGGGCGGATAGTTTTCGTTCCTGCTCTTCCACAACGGCAGTACGTCCAAGCTTACCAGAGGGACAGGAAACAAGTGGATAAGGTATGGAGGAGGAGCCTTTTATTCCCGTGTCCATGTTGTTTTCGGTCCCTCTTGAGGCGGGGAATCCTCCTAGGAGTGCCGTTGTGGAGGTGCCAGGAAAAAATTGATTGCAAGACACACTGAGTAGAGTAAAGGCAGATATTCTTTCACGAGCACGGAGCAATGATTTAGTGAGACCTTTGCGTTTGAAAGTCCGTCCATTACACATGACAATAGTTGTTAAAGATTTTCGTTATTAAGTTGCTACTGCGATCGTTGCTCATTCGCCCACCTCATCTTTGACCTGCTAACGACTGGAAGATTTCTAATTAGACGAGGGGATATGGCGGCGACGACCGATAATCTTCCACTCAGGTAGAGATTTATCGTTAGTCGTTCGATCGCTGCATGCACACGGCGATTATCTCTTACAATCGAACGATTATACAAAAATGTGTACAATAAATGCTGTCTAACAGGGCCTTACCTCATAAAAACGTCAGGGCTTCCCAATATACTAACACATTTCTTTCAGTCTTTCAACTCCCCAATTATCGATCAGCCTAAGGGCGGATTTACACAAGCGTGTGCGTTTTGCGCGCGCAAAAGGCACTTAACATCTCCGTGTGTCAGCCGCGTATGATGCGTGGCTGCGTGCTTTTCACGCAGCTGCCATCATTATGACACTCCGTTTGTTTGTTTGTAAACAGAAAAGCATGTGGTGCTTTTCTGTTTACATTTATAGTTTTACTGCTGTTGCGCGAATCATGCGTGTCCCACGGAAGTGCTTCCGTGTGGTGCGCGTGATTTTTACGCACCCGTTGACTTCAATGGGTGCGTGATGTGCAAAAAACGCCGAAATATAGGACATGTCGTGAGTTTTACGCAGCGGACTCACGCTGCGCAAAAATCACGGACTGTCTGCACGGCCCCATAGACTAACATAGCTCCGTGCGTGAAAAGCACGCGCGTTGCACGGACGTATATCACGTTCGTGTAAATCCGCCCTTAGTGTGCGATATATTATATATATATATCCCCAAGCATAATTTCAAAGACAAGACAGAACTATTTTTACAAAAAATACCAAAAAATGTCTCCGCTCCAAAAAAAATTATATCATGTAGACCCTATAGTCCAAAAATTCCAATCTTTATTAAGTCATACATTTGGACAAACTACCCTCCTACAAATATATACAAAAAGTTAAAAAAAAAACAATTAAAAACAACCTCAGGTGAAAACCACCACAGCCCGTCACATAAATACTAAGTCAGTCTATGTAATAATGTACTATATTTCCCCTTAGAAACACCTTTGTGGTCAATGTACTGGTGGAAATCAGTGTAAGGGCAAAGATTGCTCGGGCGGATTGACAGCGAACAACATACTCCCCTCCTGACGAAGGTTGCGAAACACCCGTCGAGGCGTGTCCTTAGGTGGAATTTTCATTTGCCATCATGCCAGCCACAGGTAATTGAATTATCCCTGGATTTTAAATTTTTTGGTCTTCTTAGTGTGCTATGTAACCTGAATATGTTTGGGCTGTCACATAACAGCAGATATAGCCCACAGGTAAAAACATAGGGACTGCAGATCTAGAATGGACACGAATATAGATAAAAGGATTGGTGACATGTATGAATATGCACCACCACCTCTTTTGGTGCTGCTAGAAAAGGACGTGCGCGTGTGTCTATTTTACTAAGGGAGCAGGGTAGCGTAGGACTGGGGTTCCTTGGGCCCACCAGAGGAGATCATTCTGAGGGCTCACCCTCCATCTTTATAGAACATGTACTTGTTCACGTTTTCATTAATCATAGTCTTTGTTCTTCTCATTGTACACAGAGGATATATTATCAAAAAGTTCTAATAGGTCATTTGTGAAACATCCCATAAAAAAAATTAGCAAGTGATTGGCTCCAAAGATCTCCAAATGGGGTTGTCTTCTGTTGGACCTTTAAGGCCCATTATTGTATTAGAACCTGGGCCCACCAGAGGATCCTCTGGTTCTCTCGTGGGCCAGTCCGACTCTGGAGCAAGGACGGAACCAACAGGTGACTTTATGTTCTCCTGCCATAGTATTTCTTTAAATTGCAAAATGCCAAACTGTAATATAGCAACATTGTATAGATTTTTCTCTGGAATGATATAGAAGAATTTCTTAGCAAATACTTACGATCTAAAGAGGTTTGCCGTCTGAGGTGATCGTAGAATTTAGTGTTATTGGAAAACATGCCACCACAGTTTGGACAGGACACAACTTTTTCTTGTGTGTGACTTCGCAGGTGCTCACGTAGCTTGCATCGACTTTTACAAGAACAGTCACAGTCTGTAAAGTCAAAGGCGGGGGGTGGGGGGACAAAAAAAAAACCTGAAAAGGTCCAAATATATTGACATATGAAAACACTGAAAAGGTCAGTAAAGAACCAATTTTAACCTCACCTTTCCACCCACACATCAGAACTCGGTTCTCTTTACCAGCTACCTCATATTCTGCACTTAGTCCATGACAGTCAACATGTCTATAGTACCATTCAGCATTGTCAAAGAAGCTCTATTGTGGGAGAAAAAACAAAAAAACAACTATGTGTTAAATTGCCGGCTTTTAAAAATGTCAGATACACAAAAGGTGACCAGGAAACTTATATGCAGTTAGACTTAGCAAAGGTAACATTATTACGAAGACATACATTATATAAATATATTATAAGTGCCCCTATCTCCTACATAATCTGATCAGCGCTGTAATGTAGATAACAGCAGTGGTTTTTATTTTGAAAAACGATCATTTTTGGTCAGCGTCATACACTCCTCTGTACAACGCCGAGTTGGTAAAAAGTAAAAACACGCCCAGTTGGTCATTAACCCCTTAACGCTCATTGACGTACTATTACGTCATAGTAAGCGCCCTGTTCGCGCTCCATTACAGGAATAGTACGTCTCGGGAGTAACGCCCGTTTCGGCCGTCCTCCCGATACATACAGGAGCTGTGACAGCTGCTGTCTCGTACAGCAACTGTCATAGCTCCTACAGCGGGGACCGATCGCTGTCTTCCCGCTGATTAACCCCTGAAAAGCCGTGTTCAATAGCGATCACGGCTTTTTAGGGGTTAAGCTGCCATCGCCGGCCTGCTACACGATAGCGGCTGGCGATGGTGACTATGGCAACCAGACACCAAACAATGGCGTCCGGCTATGCCATAGACGGAAGCCTAGTGGGTCCTGACGAAGTCAGGACCCACTATGCTTGCTGTCAGTGAGTAGCTGACAGTTCTAATACACTGCACTACGCATGTAGTGCAGTGTATTAGAATAGCGATCAGGGCCTCCTGCCCTCATGTCCCCTAGTGGGACAAAGTAAAAAAAAAGATGTGTAAAAATAAGAAAATAAAAGATTTAAGAGTAATAAAAGTAAAAATCACCCCTTTTTCCCTTATCAGTCCTTTATTATTAATAAAAATATATAAACAAACAAATAAACTATACATAATTGGTATCGCCGCGTCCGTAACGGCCTGAACTACAAAATTATTTTATTATTTATCCCGCACGGTGAACGCCGTAAAATAAAATAATAATAAACCGTCCCAGAATCACAATTCTTTGGTCACTTCACAAAAAATGGAATAAAAAGAGATTAAAAAGTCGCATGTACCTAAAAATGGTATTGATGGAAACTACAGTTCGTTACGCAAAAAATAAGTCCTCGCACGGCTTTCATGATGGGAAAATAAAAACGTTATGGCTCTTAGAATATGATAACACAAAAAGTGAATGATTTTTTACAAAACGTATTTTATTGTGCAAACGCCATAAGACATAAAAAAAAACTATAAACATCTGGTATCGCCGTAATCGTATCGCCCCGCAGAATAAAGTGAATATGTCATTTATAGCGCACGGTGAACGCTGTAAAAAAAATAGAATAAAAAAAACAATAGTATAATTGCTGTTTTTTAGAATAAAAACTGCTCAAAAAGCCACATGCACCCCAAGAAAACTACAATGAATTCCTCAAGGGGTCTAGTTTCCAAAATGGGGTCACTTTTGGGGGGTTTCCACTGTTTTGGCACCACAAGACCTCTTCAAACCGGACATGGTGCCTAATAAAAAGGAGGGCTCAAAATTCACTAGGTGCTCCTTTGCTTCTGAGGCCGGTGCTTCAGTCCATTACCACACTAGAGCCACATGTGGGATATTTCTCAAAACTGCAGAATCTGGGCAATAAATATTGAGTTGCGTTTCTCTGGTAAAACCTTTTGTGTTATAAAAAAAAGTGGTATAAAAAGGATTTTCTGACAAAAAAAAAAAAAAGTAGATTTCACCTCTACTTTGCTCAAAAATCCTGTGAAACACCGAAAGGGTTCATAAACTTTCTAAATGCTGTTGTGAATACTTTGAGGGGTCTAGTTTCTAAAATGGGGTGTTTTTGATTGGGGTTTCTAATATATGGGCCCCTCAAAGCAACTTCAGAACTGAACTGGAACCTAAAAAAATAAATAAATGAGGCAATACTTCACTTCTTACATTATACTGATAATGAGCCGTGCCCACCCCGAGATTACCCCAGTTTTGGCCGTTTGTATAAATGGAGACCCCTATTAGACCGTTTCAGTGCCCGGTTTTCCCAAACATACACCCCGAGAAGTGTATTTCTATTGATGAGTCCTTGGTACAATTGGCGGTTCCAGACCAGTACCCATGTACCTGTACGAGGTACCAGTACAGAGACCCCTAAACCAGACTGCATCCTGGACTACTATAGGTACATGAGAGGGGTGGACTTGTCAGATCAAGCCCTGAAGCCCTCCAGTGCCATGCGGTGTGGTATAAGAAGCTGGCCGGGCACATCATACAGATGGCATTGTACAACGCGTACGTGCTACATCGATGTACAGGCCAGACGGGAACTTTCCTGGAATTTCAAGAGGTGGTTATCAAGAAACTAATTTTTATGGACCAAGAAAGGGGGGGGCACCCAGTACTTCTGGAGGCGAGGCCACACGCATCGTACCAGGGCAACACTTTCCCGGAGAAGTTCCCCAAACTGGCAAGAAAGAAAAAAGTCAAAAGAGGTACAAAAAGTCTGCTATAAGAGGGGGATAAGGAAGGACACAATATATCAATGTGACACATGTCCCGAAAAACTAAGGCTCTGTATGAAAGAGTGCTTCAAAATTTATCATACATCCCATGATTTTTAATCTACCCCAGTTTTACTTACCCTGATGCACTCCGCACAGCTTATCCCCCCTCGTCTTTCCCCTCTGAGCCCTGCTGCGTGCCTAGGCAGCTGATTACAGCCACATGTAGGGTATTGACGTACCCGTGAGAACCCACATTACAGTTTATGGGGTGTATGTCTCCGGTCAAAATGCTCACTACAACTCTAGATGAATGCCTCAAGGGTGTAGTTTTTAAAACGGGGTCACTTCTTGGGGGTTTCAACTGTACTGGTACCTCAGGGGCTACTGCATACATGACTTTGCACCAAAAAATCCCCAGTAGGCCAAATGGTGGTCCTTTCCTTCTGAGCCCTCCCATGGGCCCAAACGGCAGTTTATCACCACAAATGGGGTACTGCCGCACTCAGGACAAATTGGGCAACAGAATGGGGTATTTTATTTCTTGTGAAAATTAGAAATTTTCTGCCAAAACTACATATTATTGGAAAAAATAATTTTGTTTTAATTCCCAGCCCAATTCAAATAAGTTCTGTGAAAAAACTGTGGGGTTAAAATGGTCACAACACCCATAAATGAATTCCTTGAGGGGTGTAGTTTCCAAAATGGTGTCACTTCTGGTGGGTTTCCATTGCTTTGATACCTCTGGAGCTCTGCAAATGCGACATGGCACCCGAAAGCCAATCCAGCAAAATCTGGACTCCAAAAAACAAATAGCGCTCCTTTCTTTCTGAGCCCTCCCATGGGCTCAAATGGCAGTTTATCACCACAAATGGGGTATTGCTGCACTCAGGACAAATTGGGCAACAAAATTGAGTATTTTATTTCTTGTGAAAATAAGAAATTTTGAGCTAAAACTACATATTATTGGAAAAAAAAAATTTTTTTTAAATTCCCAGCCCAATTCAAATAAGTTCTGTGAAGAAACTATGGGGTCTAGTCACATTACCCATAAATGAATTGTTTTAAGGGTGTAGTTTCCAAAATGGGGTTACTTCTGGTGGGTTTCCATTGCTTTGATACCTCTGGGACTCTGCAAATGCGACATGGCACCCGAAAACCAATCCAGCAAAATCTGGACTCCAAAGAACACATAGCGCTCCTTTCCTTCTGAGCCCTCCCATGGGCCCAAACGGCCGTTTATCGCCACAAATGGGGTAATGCCGCACTCACGACAAATTGGGCAACAAAATGCGGTATTTTTTTCCCTGTGAAAATAGGAAATTTTGATCATAAATTACATCTTATTGGAAAAAATTTCATTTTTTTAATTTCACAGCCCAATTAAAATAGGTGCTGTGAAAAAACTGTGGGGTCAAAATGATAACAACAGCCATAAATTAATTCCTTGAGGGGTGTAGTTTCCAAAATTGGGTCACTATTGGGGGATTCCTACTGTTTTGGCACCTCAACACCTCTTCAAACCTGGCATGCTGCCTAAAATATATTCTAATAAAAAAGAGGCCTCAAAATGCACTAGGTGCTTCTTTGCTTCTGGGGCTTGTGTTTTATTCCACGAGCGCACTAGAGCCACATGTGGGACATTTCTAAAAGCTGCAGAATCTGGACAATACATATTTAGTAGTGTTTCTCTGGTAAAACCTTCCGTGTTACACAAAAAAAATTGAATAAAATTGAAATTCAGCAAGAAAAATGAAAATTGCAAATTTCACCTCCACTGTGCTTTAATTCCTGTGAAATGCCTGAAGGGTTAAAAAAAACTTTCTAAATGCTGTTTTGAATACTTTGAGGGGTCTAGTTTTTAAAATGGGGTGTTTTATCAGGGTTTCTAATACATAGGCCCCTCAAAGCCACTTCAGAACTGAACAGGTACCTTAAAAAAAAGGCTTTTGAAATTTTCTTTAAAAAAAAGAGAAATGACTGTTTATGTTCTAAGCCTTGTAACGTCCAAGAAAAATAAAATAATGTTCAAAAAACGATGCCAATCTAAAGTAGACATATGGGAAATGTGAACTAGTAACTATTTTGGGTGGTATAACCGTCTGTTTTACAAGCAGATGCATTTAAATTCTAAAAAATGCTATTTTTTATAAATTTTCCCTAAATTTTGCAATTTTTCAACAATAAACACTGAATATATCGTCCAAATTTTACCACTAACATAAAGCCGAATGTGTCACGAGAAAACAATCTCAGAATCGCTTGGATAAGTTTAAGCATTCCGACGTTATTACCACATAAAGTGAAATATGTCAGATTTGAAAAATGGGCTCTGAGCCTTAAGGTCAAAACAAGGCTGCGTCCTTAAGGGGTTAAGAAACGAATTAGCATAAATATAAAATTGCTCGTAACTTGCTCAAAAATGATTGTTTTTCAAAATAAAAACCACTGTTATCTACATTACAGCGCCAATCACATTAGGTAGGCGATAGAGCACCTATAATCTGGTGACAGAGCCTCTTTAAACAAATACAAATCACTACAAAGTTTCATTTATTTTTACAATTAAAAAGGAACAGTCATTTCATAAAACTTTTGACATGTCAGAAGTTTTAATAGGTGGGGGTCCAGGTGCTGAAACCATCATAGATCGCTGAAACGCAGGGGCAGAAGAACTCCGTTGAGCAGAGTGCCCCTTCACCTGTAATGGAATAACAGAAAAATACTCAAAAAGACAGAGTAAGCTGAAGACGAGCTCAAAGACTTCTACGAGCACCCCCTTCAGCTAACCCAGCCTCTACGAGAAGAGTGGAGGTGAGCTGAAGGAATACCATTACGGTCAAAGGGGCGCTGCGCTGCGCTGAACGTTTCTATCCCTTCACTTCAGGGATCAGTGGGGTTCTCAGCCCCTGAACTCCCACCGATCCAAACGTCTTATCCCAAAAACATACCAAGGGAATTTAGATTGTGAGCCCAAATGGGGACAGTAAGGACCTCTCTACAGCGCTGCTGAATATGTTGGCCCTATACAAGTAACAGAAATATATATATTTATATTGTACAGGTCACTAAGACATGTCAAAAGCTTTACAAAATAACAGCTGCTCTTTAACATAGTGTATTTAAAATATATATATATCTACCTACCCTGAAAAATGTAAAAAAAAAGAGATAAAAGGGAGTGAGGGGGTTAGTGAGCAATGCCACAGAGGTGATGGGCAGGAAGGAAACGGTAGATTGCTAAATTAGTCCCGTTTGCAGACATCTGCTCGTAGCCTTGCCGGATTACACAGAAATGAAGCTTCGGGTCCTCACCTCACACTGGTCCCACATACATATGAAGCTTTCCTGGAGTTCGGGAATCATGTTTCGGCTCTGTGTGTCCAGCTGACAGGGAATGAGGTCTTGCTGACTCTGTAGCGCCTGGAGTCCCAACTGTTTCAGCTTGGTGTGGTAGCAGTGAAAATAAAGATGGCGAAAAAGTTCTACTTGGCTATCCAGGGAAAAAAAGCCGCAGTCTTGCCACAAACAACAAAGCTCATCTACAAGAGAAGGGACAGAGTCTACCATGAAGTAAAAAAATAAAATAGAACTGGGATGACTGGGTGACATACTGGATCAAATACGGACATTCCCATCGCGTTACATTTATAGTTCAGCAGTGATCTATAGCGAGCGTTGTGATGGAAAACTAGAAGCATTATAGAGAGTGCCAGGGACCCTAGCTATGGGGACCGCCTCGTAGAACCCACCACCCCGTGGCCTTTTATGGGGAAGTTGTGTGACAATCTGCCCACTATTACATTCCTCACATGGGTTGGCAACTAGCTTTTCTTGACACTTACATGGTTTTAGTCATGCAGTAGGATATTGCAGGAGATGGGTAACGTGGAAGCCATCATGGCAGCCATAGTGGTGGTCAGCTTTTACAGAAAAATATATCACAAGAAAATGGCCGGACAGTGTGACAAAAGGACAACCCAAGGACTTAGCCGTTGGAGAATTTATTTAAAAGGGAAAATACACTATAAAGAGTTATTTATGGGTCACATGTGCTGCAAAATAAAGCGCAGACGTTTCCAGCATTCGGACTTATCAGAGAATGACTGACAGAAGCACATGAAGGATGCAAGAACACCTCACCCTCACAGTCCATCTTTTCCTCTCCAGTGCCCAGTTGTTGAGCTCCCAGATGATCAGAGACATGAGCGCAGAATTCTTCCATCTTACAAGACACATAGGTGCAGGAGCCCCACTCACACTGCAGGAGGACGTTCACACTCCGCTTCACTCCTCTGCCTATAACCCCACCGTCTGCCATTAATAAACACCGCTGCCTGACAACACTAGACATCGCAGAGTCAGAAGCCATTCCTTTATTACTCCACCGCTTTCATAACAACACTAAAGCAACGGGACGATCGCTTTTACATAAGTATGTCCAATCACGGCACCCGTCAGGACATCACAGCACGTGACACAACAGCGTCTGAGCCAATCCAGAAGCCCCTCACAACCATAACACGGAAGTATCGCGCCTTCACCAAGGAAGCAGTGCGCTATCATCAACAGTCCCCCGGAAACTTCAACTGTGTGCAAACTGACACATCAAATCTGATTAATATGCTAGAATAGCGACTCGTCCGCTAGTATAGAAGAAAATCTCCTCGTGCAGCGTGTAAAATAGTTTGTCTCATAATAGCAAGTTTCCACATTATATAAGAAGGGGAGTTCAGAGGTGCCTGAATAAACCATGCTGAAGTTGGTTTCTTATTCATGGGGAAAGTATTTTTATTTTTTATTGATTCCTTAACTTCAGAGAACTTATTTGAATGATAAATTACACTGACTGAGGTGCCCCCATTGCTGCCCCGACACCGTATAATAATACCCTGATATACTGTGTGGGACGCACTAATGCTCCCATACAGAATGCCCCATAGCTGCCCCCGCACAATATAATGCCCTCATATATGCACCAGCACAGTATAATGCCCACACAGATGCCCCCATACAGTATGGCGCTCCATAGCTGCCCCCATACAGTATAATACCCACATAGCTGCAGTGAATCGCTGGCCTTATCGGTCACGTGCCATTCATGGCAGCATCACCGCTGAGGCCAGTGATTGGCTGCATCGGCACATGACCAATTATGGATCTGAAACATCATATATTACAAATTAAAGGGGTTTTCCCACAAACACATGTATCCCTAATCCACAGGATAAGGGGCTAAATGTGTGATCGCTGGGGGTCCAGCCACTGGGGCGATGAGGAAAACGGGACCATAGTCCCCCGAAGTGCTACTTAAGAATGGAGAACTGGTGCTCATTGTCAGCCAGCACTTCATTAACGGTCGAGCATGCGCACAAGCGCTCAATTCTTATGGAGCACTTCGAGGGACTTTCGGTTCCCCGTTCTCCTCATCACTGGGGGTCCCAGTGGTCAGACCCCCAGCGATCACACATGTATCCCCTACCCTGTGGATTAGGGATACAAGTTTGTGATAAACCCCCTTTAACTCCATATGGGGCATGATCCACTCGGGCCTTTTTAGATTTAAGAAGCCAGTGCCTGAAAAAACTAGCGTTTCTTAAATCATGAAATAAATGTCATTCATTCTGATGCTGTCTCCAGGCATTCTCTGCTGTTATTTTTTTACTTCAATTGTCACACCTTTTCTCTACTCACAGTAGTCCGTCTGTTTTTTAGTGACTTATGGGTCGGTGCCGTGCTGCCTGTTGAGTGCACGTCCCGCTCCCTCACTTCGGGCACACAAAGCTGTTGCCCCGAGTGACGTACTCACGCTGGGCGTAGGCAGCTGACGAGCCATGGTCTGACCACAATCAGAGCGTGACTCGTGAGCTGCCTGCAGTGAGTAAGGTAAATGTAAGCTAATTCAATTAGCTTTACATTCAGGGCTGATTCTAGCTTTTCTGCTGCCTGAGGCGAAAATTGAAATGGTGTCCCCTGTTCCCCCCCCCCCCCCCCCCCTCCCTAGGCTGTTCTACAGCACTAGCATCCTCCTCAAACTCATTCGGATGCGCAATTGCCTTATTCTTCCCTGACATGCGTGGTGCAGCAATGACGTCGGGCAAAAAACGCCTCACTGCACAGTGAGTGCCCATGCAATGGCACATCCGGGAAAGTTGGAGGAGACTGGTAGTGATGTAGATCAGCCAGGGGGATGTCAATCAAGCATGTAAAGGTGGGTTTGACCTTCAGTTTTGTTATTATAAATATATCCTATATAATTACAGCTTCAGAACCAAGCTCAGTACATATATACAGTACCAAAACCAAGCTCAAACATATATACAGCACCAGAACCAAGCTCATACATATATACAGCACCGGAACTTAGCTCAGTACATATATACATATAAATCATACCACCCATCATCTCGTTGCAGATTTAACAGTAACTACTGATTAGAGGAAGAATAAACATTTACATTGAGTGACTCACAGGTGACAACTTCTCAGATTCTAGTCGTTCTTTTTCTCTTATCTTCTCCATCCGGTCCAGACCTCTATGACTTCTTCCGTCCACGGCCCATTTCTGCAGTTTGCCGCTCAGATTTCTTCAGCTTTTCACTTTTCAAATATTTCTGAACCTATAAACGAAGATAAAATTCTCATGTTGCCAAACTCTACACCAAGAATATAATAGCACCAGAACACTGTGCCCCACAAACGCACACACACATTGCCCCCTGTCAATAGGGCCCCCTTTAGATATAAACAACCTATAAATAACAGAAGGTACATACCCGGTAGTAACATGTGATATGGATACTAGGTACTACTTTAATATACAACCAATCTCAAAAAACAAAAGGATAACAAAATGAAAATATCAATATCTTTATTAACCCCTAGGCGCACCACAACACAACTGTACGTCCATGTGGCCAGTGTCTTAGTGCATGGGGACGTACAGTTACTGCGTGGTTCCCGGTGCACTCTGTCGGCGACAGTGTGCACCGGGAGGCCAGCTAGCCCTGACAGCTGATACTCCACTGTATGCCGATCAGCGGCTTATTTTCGGTGATTAACCCCTTAATTGCGGTGATCGATTGCAATCACCGCATTTTAGGTGTTTCTAGCACATCGGCAGACCTCACAATGAAATTGTGAGGTTTGCAGATGGCTAGCATGGCGACTGGAGGACAAGTAATGGCCTTCGTGTCTGCCATGTACAGAAGCCTATCAGGACCAGCCTCCTGATAGACTTCCTGTCAGGACGTCACTGCCGTTCGCAATGCACACTGTCGGTGACAGTGTCTGTGACAGTGTCAGCGACAGTGTTCATTGGGAACCGGGAGGTCATCTGTCCCTGACAGCTGACACTCCACTGTTGCCGATCAGCGGCTTATTGCCGCTGATTTCGGCAAGTAACACGTTACATGCGGGGCTCGATTGTGATCCCCGCATGTAGGGGGTTTGTAGCACATCAGCAGCCCCCATGCAATTGTGGGGGCTGCTGATGCTTGTGATGGCACCCAGGGGCCAGACAATGGCCTCCGGGTCTGCCATGTATGCAAGCCTATGAGGACCAGCCTCTGGCTGGTCCTCGTAGACTAAGGCTGGGTTCACACGACCATGTTATGTCCGTAATGGACGGAACGTATTTCGGCCGCAAGTCCCGAACCGAACACAGTGCAGGGAGCCGGGCTCCTAGCATCATAGTTATGTACGATGCTAGGAGTCCCTGCCTCACAATTGTCCCGTACTGTAATCATGTTTTCAGTACGGGACAGTAGTTCCACGGAGAGGCAGGGACTCCTAGCATCGTACATAACTATGATGCTAGGAGCCCGGCTCCCTGCACTGTGTTCGGTCCGGGACTTGCGGCCGAAATACGTTTCGTCCAATACGGATGTAACATGGTAAATTTTTTTTCCTATAAGTCACTTATTATAGGGAAAAAATGAAAACGTTAAAAAACAGTACACATGGAGGGGCGTGGCCTGACCACTAAGCTCCTGCACCACTAAGCAACTAAAGCGACTTTCAACGGATTTAAGCTCCCTCCATTTCTGCCTACACCCGGTTTAATACTTTCTCAAGATGCCTAGGAGAAAAAGACCGCTGAAGAAACCGGAGAAACTCCTAGATTTCTTCTTTCCCGCGACTTCGGGCAGAATCCAAAATGGCGCCGGGGAAGAATCACGAGCGGAGTCCCTGACTTCAGAGCCCGCTCTGGAACATTCAGAGCGAAGAGAAGATGAAGACGAGGTGCACGATAGGAGGAGTACATCCTTACCTCCTAGACCGAAAACTTGAGTATTGCCTCCTTGTGTCAAGGGTATAACAGACCGACATTCATCAGGAGAGGAGGAACTTACCTCAGACCAACAGGGCTTTGTTCGACGCCGATCACAAGATGGGAACTCGTCAACATCTTCATCTCCTCGGCCGTGTAGTCCGGAACCACGGAGACCGAGGATACAGCTACAAGACACCCTTCTGACACAGGTGAGAGATACATCCTCACCACCGCTATATATGGCAAATGAGCTCCCTGATGGGTTTGATGACTTACCGGCTTCCAATATGGCGGTCACAGAAGCTACCATGAAAAATATGTTGCAGGCCTTGCGCCAGTCTTTGCAAGCAGGGTTTGCTAGCCTTATACATCCTATTTCCACTTCTTTCCAAGAAGTGGAGACTCGGGTCAATCACGTGGAAACTAAAATGGGGTCGTTTGCTGCTTCACACAACGATCTTATAGACGCTCATTATGGCCTTGAAACATAAGTACAACAGTTGCGTGCTAAGGTCGCCGACCTAGAGGATAGATCAAGGCGTAATAACGTGAAGTTCCGAGGTATCCCTGAGTCGGTTATGCCACAAAATTTAACCCTGTATATACAATCTCTGGCAAAATGCCTACTGCCTGACTGCACTTCGCAAGACTTGATCATCGACAGAGCACACCGGGTGCCACGGCCTAAACATTTAGGGGAACATGTTCCAAGAGACGTATTGGTTCGTGTCCATTTCTTCCAAACTAAGGAAAACCTGATGTATGCGGCTAGAAAGATGAATCGCCTGCCGGAGCCTTATCAGATGGTCACCCTATATATTGACCTATCGTCTGCAACCTTACAACTTCGACGCCAACTATCTCCTATTACTTCTGCATTGAGGGATCAGAAAATTTTATATAAATGGGGTTTCCCGGTTCGCCTGCTCATTACCCGAAATAATATTCTGCACATCATTAGAACGCTGGAGGAGGGATCTGCTTTACTACACCCATGGAAGATTCCGCTTTCATCAAAGAGTGCTCCTCTACCAGCATTTCCTAAACGTATCGCAGATGGATGGCGCACTGTGGGCTCTCCAAAACACCCACACCGTTGAGGTACTTTCGTTATATTACAGGTGCTTCCTCGGGATGGTTCTCCCGAGTCTTGAGGAAACTCACTGACTGTTCTAACCCCTTTTCTTATATGACGGCTACAATGCTGTTACGATCTAACAAAATTTTGTTTTATTGCTGGTATATCAGCTTGTTTCTATATATGTTTGTTTATTTTTCCCGGTTAGTCATTATGTGGAACGATGCATCAACGAATTTCTTATTCATGGCTGTGAATGCAATGTGGTATAGTGATGATGGAAGTAGTCGGGTATCAGATAATATCAAGCTTAAATGTGAATATTCAAAATTTTACTATGCGCTTATTAACACATCCCGATGGTATTAAGAATTGCATCCCTTAATGTGAAAGGTCTTAACAGTCCGCAAAAGAGAGCATATATGTGGGCAGAGGCTCGGGAGTTGTCATGTGATGTTTTTTGCGTTCAAGAAACGCACATTATCCAGAAAGATGCGGTTAGGATCAAACACCCTAATATACCAATCGCACTACGCCTCTAAATCCAGAGGGGTTCTCATAGCGGTAAAAAATACCATTGCATTCCAAATTATTCAGGAGAAAATAGATACTGCGGGATGATATATTATTTTGGTATGTTCTCTTAATAACGTCATTTATACAGTGGTGTCAGTCTATGCTCCTAATAAGGGACAAATTCGCTTCTTTAATAAGGTAATGCGTCTCATATCTAAAATAAGGCAAGGAAAACTCCTTATATGTGGTGATTTCAACACAATAACAGATACGAGCTTAGACACTACCTCTAGTGTGAGAAGACAACCCAATTCATTGGGCGAGAGTTTATGGAAGGCGGAATTATACGATGCCTGGCGTGCTCTACATAGCACGGAGAGGGATTACTCTTATTTTTCTGCGGTTCATAATAGCTATTCCAGGCTGGACATGTTTTTGGTGGACAGAGAATTATTGTTCATGTCTAAATCTTCTACCATTGAAACAATCACATGGTCTGACCATGCGGCCATCACACTCCACATAGAAGAAAAACATAAAGCTCCAGACACTTATCTCTGGCGCTGCAATCCATACCTGCTCTCTAATCCTGCACATAAAGCCACGATAGAACGTGACCTCAAGGAATTTTTTAGTTTAAATGCCCCTTCAGTTACTAACTCAGATATTTTATGGAATGCTCACAAAGCATATATTAGAGGAACTTTCATTAAACTCGGACATAGAGACAGGAGGGAACAGACGAAACGGAAGATGACTCTTATAGACAACATCAAACAGCTAGAAATGCTAAATAAAACCCAACAAACCTCAGATCACGCTGAGAAACTCATAGATCTCAGACATCAATTAAGAGAGTGCCTACTACAAAAATATGAGAAGAAGGTTAGGAAGACTAATTCCTACTACTACTCTCAAAACAATAAGGCGGGGAAATTATTGGCCTCTAGACTTAAACGGCAGTATACGAAAGCCAGAATCCAATTTCTATTAACAGAGGGAGCTAATGGAAAGGTGTATGACCCGAGGGAAATTGCTAACAAATTTAAGACTTATTATTCGTCACTTTACAATTTAAAGGAGGACCCTGACTCTCCTCAGGTGAGGAAAGACAACGTTCAGAAATTCTTACAATCTATGAATCTCCCCACTTTGACTTTAGAACAACTGTCCACCCTTAACTGTCCCATTACTGACGCAGAAATTTTGACTGTAATTAAAAAACTCCCTTTGGGAAAATCACCAGGCCCAGATGGGTTAACAAATAAATATTATAGAACCTTCCAAAATATCCTTATTAAACATCTTAGGCAGACAAACCAAGACGCGAGTTTACATGGCAGATTCCCCAAAGAGAACCAATCCGCATTGATAGTTACCCTTCCTAAACCAGGAAAGAGCCCGGATGTTCCTCAAAATTTTCGGCCTATTTCGCTGTTAAATACTGATTTGAAGATATATGCTAAATTGCTAGCGTCTAGATTGGCTCCACTATTACCGAATCTGATCAATGAAGACCAAGTGGGATTTATAAAAGGTAGGCAAGCTACTGATAACACTAGAAGGGTACTAAATATTACTAACTATTTATCTACACGAGAGATACCTGCTATTTTACTTTCGCTCGACGCCGAAAAGACTTTTGACCGCATCAATTGGATGTATGCCTTTTCCGTGTTGAAGCGGATGGGTTTTTCGGGACAAATTTTATCTGCAATTCAAGCTTTATACTCAGACCCTTCGGCCAGGGTATTTACAAATGGCTCTTTATCAGACGATTTCCCCATTACTAATGGTACCAGGCAGGGATGCCTTTTATCCCCTCTCATTTTTGTTTTATCTATTGAACCCCTTGCACAGATTATACGGGAAGATAGCTTTGTAAAAGGTACAAGAATTGGAGATCGTACGCATGTTATATCTTTATATGCGGATGATGTTATACTCACAATGAAGGCCCCGGAAATATCGTTAAAAAGAACCCTTGATATTATTAAAGAGTTTGGGAATATCTCAGGATATAAATTGAACGCGCAGAAATCTCAGATACTTCCTTTTCACATTACACCTGATCGTCTCTCTATTTTGAAACATAGATTCCCTCTGGATTGGCAATCAGAGGGTATACAATATTTGGGCCTCACGTTAACGGTTTCACACCAAAAACTCTATAAGGCTAACTATTTGCCACTCCTAGAAGCTATCTCTACTGAAGCATGTCGACTTTCAGCATTTGAAGTTTCGTGGATTGGCAGAATAGCGGCTTTTAAAATGCTCCTATTACCAAGACTTCTTTATCTATTCAGAACACTCCCAATTGAGGTTCCTGGATCCTTTTTTACTTCCATACGTCGGGTTATTTCTTCGTTCATATGGGCTAACCGCAAGCCACGAATTTCATATAAACTACTCACTAAAGATAAGAAGAAAGGGGGCTTGGGGGTACACGATATATACGATTATTTCATAGCATGTCAAGTTTCGCAACTGAAATACTGGTGGCAGCTGGAAACTGCTAAACACTGTGTACACATTGAAAATGTTTTGTCTTCTCCTACCAATTTGAAAGCACTATTGATGGCTAACCTATGAAATATTAGAGAACCTACTCAGATTTCGCCTTTCACAAGGTCATCGTTAATATGTTGGGCTTATTTCCATAGGAACTCGGAAGTAAACATAGGGATGTCAAGATCATATGTACCTTTGGAAATGATGAGTGCGGCTATACCAGATTTAAATGTTAATTTATGGGTGAAACGAGGTATTTGCTCAATGGCAGATTTATATGACAATAATCTCCTCAAGTCTTTTACGGAACTATCGGCTAGGTTTACATTGCATCGAGGTGAGTTCTATAAATATTTACAAATAAGGCATTTCTTGTCTAGCACCAATATTGGTCTAATTAGATATAATTCCCAAATATTTAATATATTTCAGAAAGGCCTAAAGCCGATCTATAGTTTATTACATGATCATAAGAATTTTCAGAAAGCATATCCTTTTAGAGTGTGGGAACGAGAGATAGGTGCTTCTTTTACTGAAAAGGAATGGACAGATGCATTAACCTTAATTCATAGATCATTTAGATGTAGCTCACATCTCGAGGCAGCTATGAAAACTATGCTGAGATGGTATTTTACACCTGACCGATTACATATTATGTATCCGAATACGCCGTCTACTTGTTGGAGAAATTGTGGGTGCAGAGGGTCCTTATACCATACCTTGTGGAATTGTCATGTATTGAAGTCATATTGGGAAGATATCTTCCGATTATTATCTGATGTATTAAAATGTACTCTTACCGCTCTACCTCAGCTGGCATTACTGTTTATAGGTATCCAGGATATACCGGCACAGTATAGAGTTTTGACCTGCAAAATCCTGCTCCTTGCTAAATTAGTTATAACCCGACATTGGAGGAGTTCGAAGGCTCCAGTCATTGAGGAGGTGATATCATTATTAAATACCACATATGTGTATGAGAAACTTATTGCTTATGGTGCAAATACGGTTGACTCCTTTGCGGCTATATGGAAAGCATGGACTCAAAATGCCAATTTCAAATGCAATGCATTGATTCCACAATGATTTCATCTTTGTTAATGTTATGTATGTTTGTTATACTATGTTTTGTTTACTTCTTTGAAAGATGTCTAAAAACTGATGTAACTATACAAGAGGCTCTGAAATGTTTGTAGATGATGTGACATCGAAACTCTTAATAAAGACAAATTGAAACAAAAAAAAAACAGTACACATATTTGGTATCACCGTGTTCGTAACGACCCAATCTATAAAACGTTAATGTTATTTTTACCACATGGTGAACGCCGCAAAAAAACCCAAACTAAACACGATGCCAGAATCACTATTTTTTGGTCACCACCCCTCCCAAAATATAGAATAAAAAGTGATCAAAAAGTCGCATGTACCCGAAAATAGTACCAATAAAAACTACAACCCGTCCCACAAAAAACAAGCCCTTAGGCCTCATTTACACGAGCGTGTGCGTTTTGCGCACGCAAAAAAACACAGCGTTTTGCGTGCGCAAAAGGCACTTGACAGCTCCGTGTCTCATCAGTGTAGTGTGTCATCAGAGGCTAGTCGACGTCAGTCACTGTCCAGGGTGCTGAAAGAGTTAACTGATCGGCAGTAACTCTTTCAGCACCCTCGACAGTGAATTCCAATCACAATATACAGCAACCTGTGAATAAAAAAAAGACGTTCATACTTACCAAGAACTTCCTGCTTCCTCCAGTCCGGTCTCCCGGCCGTTGCCTTGGTGACGCGTCCCTCTTTTGACATCCGGCCCCACCTCCCTGGATGGCGCGGCAGTCCATGTGACCGCAGCAGCCTGTGATTGGCTGCAGCCTGTGCTTGGCCTGTGATTGGCTGCAGCTGTCACTTGGACTGAATTGTCATCCCGGGAGGTCAGACTGGAGGAAGAAGCAAGGAGTTATCGGTAAGTCAGAACTTCTTTTTTTTTTTACACGTTCATGTATATTGTGATCGGAAGTCACTGTCCAGGGTGCTGAACCAGTTTAACTCTTTCAGCACCCTGGACAGTGACTGTCTCCTGACGTCGCGTACTGGAAATTTTTTTTGCCGGGTTCGGTCAAAACGAGTTCGGCCGAACCCGGTGAAGTTCGGTTTGCTCATCTCTAAGACACTCCATTTGGGTGTTTGTAAACAGAAAAGCACGTGGTGCTTTTCTGTTTACATTCAGAGTTTGACAGCTCTTGCGCGAATCACGCAGTTCGCACGGAAGTGCTTCCATGCGACCTTCGTGGTTTTCACGCACCCATTGACTTCAATGGGTGCGTGATGCGTGAAAAACGCAGAAATTTAGAACATGTCGTGAGTTTTTTTCAGCGCACTCACGCTGAGCAAAACTCACGGACTGTCTGCATGCCCCCATAGACTTGTATAGGTCTGTGCGACCCACTTGAAAAGCACGCGCTTCGCACGGACGTATATCACGTTCGTGTAAATGAGGCCTTACACAGCTTTTTTGACTGGAAAAATAAAAAAGTTACGGCTCTCAGAATATGGAGACACAAAAAATGAATTATTTTATAAAAAAGTGATATAATTGTGCAAACGCTGCAAAACATAAAAAAACTATATACATATGGTATCGCCGTAATCGTACCGACCCGCAGATTAAAGTAAAATTGTCATTTATAGCGCATTATGAACGCCGTAAGAAATAAAGAATTTAAAACGCCAAAATCACTGTTTTCGGTCACCAAAGCTCTAAATAAAATGTAATAAAAAGTGATCAAAAAGTTGCATGTACCATAAAATGGTACCAATAAAAACTAGAGCTTGTCCTGCCAAAAATAAGCCCTCATACCGCTCAATTCATGGAAACATAAAAAGTTAGGGCGTTTGGATGGCGGGGAGTGAAAAACTAAAATGGAAAAGGATCAGTCCTGCAAAGGTTAATTAATTTCTATTAAAAAAATAAATTATTACCACATGTGGGGTATTGTCATACTCGGGAGAGATTGCGTTACAAATTTAGGGCGACTTTTTCTCCTTTATCCCTTGTGAAAATGAAAAAATTCAACATTTTAGTGGACAAAAATGTTTATATTAATTTTCACTGCCTAATTCTACTAAATTCTGCAAAAAACCTGTGTGGTATAAATGCTTACTATACCCCTAGAAAAACTCCTTGAGGGGTGTAGTTTCCCAAATGTGGTTACTTTTGGGGTGTTTCCACTGTTTGTTCCCTCCAGGTCGTTGCAATCGCGACATGGCACTAAAAACCAATCCAGCAAAATCTGCGCTCCAAAATCCAAATGGCGCTCCCTCCCTTCTGAGCGCTGCCGTGTGTCCAAACAGCAGTTTATTACCACATATGGGGTATTTCCGTAATCGGGAGAAGATGCTTTGCAAGTGTTGTGGTACATTTTCTTTTTTTTTCCTTGTAAATATTACAAATTTCTATGTTTTTTCAGAAAAATTGTAGATTTTCATTTTCACAGACTAACTCCAATAAATATAGCAAAATACCTGTGGGGACAAACTGCTAACTATACCCCTAGATAAATTCCTTGAGGGGTATAGTTTCCAAAATGGGGTCACTTTTGGGGAGTTTCCACTGTTTTGGCACCACAAGACCTCTTCAAACCCGACATGGTGCCTAATATAAAATCTAAAAATAAGCAGGCCCCAAAATCCTGTAGGTGCTCCTTTGCTTCTGAGGCCGGTGTTTCGGTCCATTAGGGCACTAGGGCCACATGTGGGATATTCCTAAAAACTGCAGAACCTGGGCAATAAATATTGAGTTGTATTTCTCTGGTGAAACCTTCTGTTTTACACAATTTTTTTATTACAAATGAATTTCGGCAAAAGAAATTTGAAAATGTCCCCTCTACTTTGCTTTATTTCCTGTGAAACGCCTAAAGGGTTAAGAAACTTTCTGAATGCTGTTTTAAATACTTTGAGGGGTGCCATTTTTAAAATGGGGTGATTTATTGGGGGATTCTAATATATAAGGCCCTCAAAACCACTTCAGAACTAAACTGGTCCCTGTAAAAATAGCGGTTTGAATTTTTCTTAAATTATTTGAGAAATTGCTGCTAAAGTTCTAAGCCTTGTAACGTCTTCGAAAAATAAAAGGATGTTCAAAAACCGATGCAAATATAAAGTAGACATATGGTAAATGGTAACTAGTGACTATTTTGTGTGGTATTACTATTTGTTTTACAAGCAGATACATTTAAATTTAGAAAAATGCAAATTTTTGCAAATTTTCTCTAAATTTTGTTGTTGTTCATGAATAAATATTGAATTTATCGACCAAATTTTTCCACTATTATAAAGTACAATATGTCATGAGAAAACAGTCTCAGAATCGCTTGGATAGGTAAAAGCATTCTGGAGTTATTACCACATAAAGTGACACATGTCAGACTTGAAAAAATCGGCTGTGCCACAAGGCCAAAACAGGCTGCGTCCTAAACGGGTTAATAATCCATTAAAAACAAGAACAGCTGTACACAGACAATTAAAATCAACAGGGTAGTAGGACAATGGGGGACACAGCAGGTTTGATATGTATGAATACAATGCCTCGGAGCAGTATATACTGACAAAAATAGATATACACTACTGTTCAAAAGTTTAGGGTCACTTAGAAATTTCCTTATTTTTGCAAGATAAGCACAGTTTTTTTCAATGAAGATAACATTAAATGAATCAGAAATACACTCTATACATTGTTAATGTGCTAAATGACTATTCTAGCTGCAAACGTCTGGTTTTTAATGCAATATCTACATAGGTGTATAGAGGCCCATTTCCAGCAACCATCACTCCAGTGTTCTAATGGTACATTGTGTTTGCTAACTGTGTTAGAAGGCTAATGGATGATTAGAAAACACTTGAAAACCCTTGTGCAATTATGTTAGCACCGCTGTAAACAGTTTTGCTGTTTAGAGGAGCTATAAAACTGACCTTCCTTTGAGCTAGTTGAGAATCTGGAGCATTACATTTGTGGGCTCGATTAAACTCTCAAAATGGCTAGAAAAAGAGAGCTTTCATGTGAAACTCGACAGTCTATTCTTGTTCTTAGAAATGAAGGCTATTCCATGCGAGAAATTGCCAAGAAACTGAAGATTTCCTACAACCGTGTGTACTACTCCCTTCAGAGGACAGCACAAACAGGCTCTAACCAGAGTAGAAAGAGAAGTGGGAAGCCCCGCTGCACAACTGAGCAACAAGACAAGTACATTAGAGTCTCTAGTTTGAGAAATAGACGCCTCACAGGTCCTCAACTGGCAGCTTCATTAAATAGTACCCGCAAAACGCTAGTGTCAACATCTACAGTGAAGAGGTGACTCCGGGATGCTGGCCTTCAGGGCAGAATGGCAAAGAAAAAGCCATATCTGAGACTAATAAAAGGAAAAGATTAATATGGGCAAAAGCACACAGACATTGGACAGAGGAAGATTGGAAAAAAGTGTTATGGACAGACGAATCGAAGTTTGAGGTGTTTTTTTATCACACAGAAGAACATTTGTGAGACGCAGAACAACTGAAAATATGCTGGAAGAGTGCCTGACGCCATCTGTCAAGCATGGCGGAGGTAATGTGATGGTCTGGGGTTGCTTTGGTGCTGGTAAAGTGTGAGATTTGTACAAGGTAAAAGGGATTTTGAATAAGGAAGGCTATCACTCCATTTTGCAACGCCATTCCATACCCTGTGGACAGCGCTTGATTGGAGCCAATTTCATCCTACAACAGGACAATGACCCAAAGCACACCTCCAAATTATGCAAGAACTATTTAGGGAAGAAGCAGGCAGCTGGTATTCTATCTGTAATGGAGTGGCCAGTGCAGTCACCAGATCTCAACCCCATAGAGCTGTTGTGGGAGCAGCTTGACCGTATGGTACACAAGAAGTGCCCATCAAGCCAATCCAACTTGTGGGAGGACCTTCTGGAAGCATGGGGTGAAATTTCTCCCGATTACCTCAGCAAATTAACAGCTAGAAAGCCAAAGGTCTGCAATGCTGTAATTGCTGCAAATGGAGCATTCTTTGACGTAAACAAAGTTTGAAGGAGAAAATTATTATTTCAAATAAAAATCATTTCTAACTTTGTCAAGGTCTTGACTATATTTTCTAGTCATTTTGCAACTCATTTGATAAATATAAGTGTGAGTTTTCATGGAAAACACAAAATTGTCTGGGTGACCCCAAACTTTTGAACGGTAGTGTATATCCCAAATATTATAGTACAAAGAAGAAGAGTAGGATTTAGGCTATACACGTGTATATAATAATACTCCAAAATTAATCATCACTCATAAATGTGTAAGTTTTTAGGTAGGTCACTAAATGGATTTTTTCCTAGAAACAAAATTTCTGCAGACTGCACTTTTGCTTCCATCAAAAAAAAAACAAACAAAACCTAGCGAACGGAGACAAACGGAAAGCAACTGAAACAAAACAATTACTGGAATGATGGGGGTAGGGAAACGGACAAGTGAGCCCTAATCTACCCACCACTCTGTCCCTGCCTACTTGCAACGACCCGCCCTAGGCGACGGGGTACAACTGGGCGGCGGTCCCTATGCTCAGTAAGTGCACGAGACAAACAGACAAGGGTACACAAAGCTAAGGGAAATGGGGCAGTTGCCCACGGCAACACCGTGAGCAACAAGAGTGGTGAACGAGCAGAGTCAAACCAGGAGTGTACGAGGTACCAAACGCAGAGCAGGAGAGTAGTCAGTAAGCCAGGGTTAGTATGGAGCAGGATCAAATAGTAAGGAGCTGTAGCTGGGCCAGGAAACCACACAAGAAGAATCACAAGCAAAGGAGGAACAGGAAAGGCAGGATATAAATAGACAGAGGGCGGGAGCTAGCTCCGTCTGGCCAGGCTGCTATAGGCTCTCCCACTCCTAAGCCTGCCTTCCTGAGTGGTGGAAGATGGAGTCAGTCTCAGAGACATAGACTCAGGTGCAGACTGATTACCTATGGGCGTATACACAGAAGTTGTGCCTGGCAGATCCTTTATAATTACCATTGAAATAAATGGTAATTCTAACGGGAATCGTTGCTTTCCGTTTAATGTTTTGATCCTCTCTTCCACTGACAGAGGAAAGGTAAACTGATACAAACGCTAGTGTTAAAGACGCCTTATATAGTTAGGAGTTTCAAATCATAGTTAGTATATACATTATTTGGATCTATCACCATTGTGTGGGAAATTTGGCACTAATTGTGCATACCCTATAATTTAGTAACCTACCTAAAAACTTACACATTTGTGAGTGATGATTAATTTGAGTATTATTATATACACATGTATACTGTAGTCTAAATCCTACTCTTCTTCTTTGTACTATAATATTTGGGGTATATATCTTTTTTTCTATTTGTGTCAGTATATACTGCTCCCAGGGATTGTATTCATACATATCAAACCTGCTGTGTCCCCCATTGTCCTAGTACTCTGTTGATTTTAATTGTCTGTTTACAGCTGTTCTTGTTTTTAATGGATTATTAATAAAGATATTGATAGTCTCATTTTGTTATTTGATATTTGGAACTATAGTTATAGAGATTGGTTGTACACTGTAGATATTGCCCCATAGAGCCCCCTGTAGATAATGCCACTCACACTCTTAAAGGGATTGTCCACTACCGTTCAACTGATTACCTATCCACCGGATAGGTCATCAGTACATGATCTGTGGGGGCCCAACATATGGACCCCGCACCGCTAAGCCACTCTGGCTGCCTCCGTGTACCGGCCGTACATGCCGGAAGCAGTTGGCTCCGGCCACGGAATAGCGGCCGAGCTGCAGTACAATTCAAGTGAATAGGAGCAGAGCTGTAGTTTTGCAGCATGGCCGCTATGCTATGTACGGAGCCAACTGCTTCCGGCTCCGTACATCACATAATGGGCAATAACATCCGGTGCTCGCAGGCCACTAGAGAGGCTGATCGGTGCAGGGTTCGGGTGTCGGACCCGCGCCCACCTATCCAGTGGATAGGTCATCAGTTGTCCGGTAGTGGACAACCGCTTAACTAGAAAAAAACAAAAACATTACAAGCTCACCTCGCCGTCCTCTAGCAATGCAGGCCTGCTCTCTAAGGGCGGATTTACACGAACATGCTATACGTCCGTGCAACCCATGTGGTTTTCACGCGGGTCGCACGGACCTATCCAAGTCTATGGGGCAGTGCAGACTGTCCGTGAGTTTTGCGCAGCGTGAGTCCGCTGCGTAAAACTCACGACAGGTTCTACATTTCGGCATTTTGCGCGCATCACGCACCCATTGAAGTCAATGGGTGCGTGAAGATCACACGCGCCACACGCGCCACACGGAAGCAGTAAAAGAATGAATGTAAACAGAAAAGCACCACGTGCTTTTCTGTTTACAAACATCTAAACGGAGTGTCATAATGATGGTGGCTGCGTGAAAAGCACGCAGCCGCGCACCATATGAACATGACACACGGAGCTGTCAAGTGCCTTTTGCGCACGCAAAACGCTGCATTTTTTGCGTGCGCAAAACGCACACGCTCGTGTAAATCCGCCCTAATGAGCAGGTCTGCTGGAGCTGAATGATGCAAGAGGTGTGATGACGTCACAGCGCCGCCTGTGTTATTGAAAAGAGCTGAATGGCAGGGAATTAAACAAATGTACAGTACATACATTACATGCTGCACATACACTATACACTACAATACATACATTTCACTCTACACGTGCACTATACATTACAATACATACATTACAGACTAGACATACACTATACACATACAGTGCATACATTACACACTAAAATACATACATTACACACTACACTACGTTACATACATTACACACTACAATACATACATTACGCACTAGACATACACTATACACATACAGTACATACATTACACACTAGGTGGCCATTCAACCGGGCTTCGTCTACCTCTCCACCTCTTGAATCAAGAAAATTACGCACCGCTGAAGCATAGTGAAGAGCTGCTCCATCTAGCTGAAAATAGAATGCTTAATTTTCATGCTACAACTGCAATTGTGGTATTACATTTTCTTGGAGCATGTTAAGGTACAGGTCTGAGGTAACTGTTGTATAGTAGAAGAATGGTCCAATTTCCCCTTTACATGAAATGGCCGCCAAAGCTGTAACCCCAGGTTGATTAAACTGTACTTCAATTGTTGCAAGGGGCATTTAGTTGAGTAATAAACACAGTTGTGCCTATTAGGGTATGTGCACACGCTTACTAAAAAACGCCTGAAAATACGGAGCTGTTTCCAAGGGAAAACAGCTCCTGGTTTTCAGACGTTTTTTATTCAAACTTTCGTCTCTCATGGCCATTTTTGGTGCTGTTTTTCTATAGCGTTTATGAAAAACGGCTCCAAAAACATCTCAAGAAGTGACATGCACTTTTTTTCGCAGCCGTTTTTTATGCGGCCACTTTGAAAAACGGCCACGCAAAAAATCACCTTGTCGGAACAGACCGCCGTTTTCCCGTTGAAGTCAATAGGCAGATGTTTGGAGGCATTCTGCTTCCGGCCGAAAATAAGCCATGTGAACATACCCTCAAGAGAACCTGAAAGTTTGAAGTTGGCTTCATTGGACTAAGTTATTTTTCTAATAATGCCGTCTTCCTTGTGTTTCTTCATTCAAAATTGTAATTAGACGGTTTGAAAAATCTCCCCCTTTATACCTACATATGCACCCCTGTATATATAGTGTTTTCAATGAGAGAGCCCTGATGTTTAGGTTTCATATGCAATCTTGGATTTGGTACAACCCTTTTTCTCTATTTTTGGGCCAGGATTAGTGGTAATTTCTAGCATTAGCATGCACGCCTGTTCAGATACACCTGATTGGTGCGGTTTTTCAGCTGCTTTCATAAATAAGGGAATTTGAAGAACTCAAAGGCTGATAGAGGTCCCTATGATGGACACATAGACTCTTATATAGAGCCCAGTCTTATAGTGACCATGGCTGGTGGTCCCATTTCCTTTATATGGGGAGCGGTGACGACTTGGTTAGCCTGGTTGATCCTCTAATAATGCGTTATTATGCCATTGTGGTACTTGCATACTGTTGGTCATCTTGTTTAGGTTGCAAAATTATTTATTTGCTCCCTTTAGTGTGGTGCTAGATGCGTCTAGATGATCGTGCCCCATGATCCGCTATTTTATACTTTCCTTATCATCCTCGGCAGCACAATACAAATGGGTTAGTCATGTCTCCTGGCTACCAGAATACAATAAAGAGGAAAAATAGGACCAACTGTAGCGCCCATGGCCGCGGGCCGTCGGGTTCACTCACCTCCCGACGCCCGCAGCCATGGATCTGTGAGCGCTGGCCTCCGTCTCCCTCCTAGGAGATGCCAGCGCTCACTTCCGCTCCGTCCGGCCAGGTCCCGTAGGGTGCGCGCGCACGCTCGTGCACGCTCTTAAAGGGCCAGAGTGCGCACATGAAATCAATGATTATTAACCCACGTGATTCCCTGCTCTATAAGAATGCCCCAGCCCTTCTGATCCTTGCCTGAGCGTTGTTAGTCTTTCCCTGTCTGTCTGGCAAATTGTCCCTTAGTGTCTCCCGTTCCTGCTGTTACCCGTGCCCTGTTACCGTTCCTGTATTCCGCATTGTTCCTGTGCCTACCCGTGTTCAAGTATCATCTGCCACGTCAAGTGCCATCTGCCACGTCAAGTGCCATCTGCTCATCGGATACTGCTCGCCACTTTTGGCGCCACTTTCGGCACCTGTCTCCATCCGTGCTGAGGCCACAGTCACCGCCCGGACTATTTCAGGTACCTAAGCATTACTGTCTGCTATCTACTTTCACATAGACTGTGACCTGGTCAGCTGCCTCCCCGCTACGGCAGAGCGGCCTAGTGGGTCCAGTGTCCGTGACAGTACGCTCAGGCCATGGAACCCGCTGGCCAGCCCAAGACCCCAGTACAGAAGATTCAGACAGAGATGCATGACCTACGCACTCGTCAGGATCAACTCCTTGAGGCGGTGAATTCTATTCTGGTCCGCCTGGATCTACTCGCTGTTCCACCCCCGGTTCTTCCTCCAGAAGCTGTTGCCGTGCCACTGCCTGTTGCTCCCCCTGTTTGTTCCGGATCCTCAGTTCCTCTGCCTCTTCCTCCTCGCTATGACGGTGATCCCAGAGCATGCAGAGGATTTCTTAATCAATGCACGGTGCATTTTAGGCTACGGCCTCATCTCTTCCCCTCCGAGGAGGCTAAAGTAGCGTTCATCTCCCTCCTCGCTGGCAAGGCCCTCGCATGGGCGAACCCAATCTTGGAGCAACAAGGACCTGTATCCGCGGACCTAGCCTTGTTCCTGCAGTCCTTTCGTGCCGTGTTCGAGGAGCCGGGTCGAACATCCTCTGCCGCAGCCACTCTGTTGACCCTCAAGCAAGAAGGCTCCACAGTAGGGGAGTATGCGATCTCCTTCCGTACCCTAGCAGCCGAGCTGGCATGGTACAATGAGGCACTGGTGGCGACCTTCTGGCAGGGACTGTCCACTCACATCAAGGACGAACTGGCAGCCCGCGACCTTCCTTCTACCTTGGATGCCCTTATCCTGTTAGCCACCCGGGTTGATATGAGAATCCGGGAGCGCTCTCAAGAGGTTCGTCAGGAGAGCCGGGCCCACAGACCAGCACCCCCTGCCCAGAGACCACAATTGTTCACTCCTAGTGCGCTACCTGAGGAACCCATGCAGGTAGACAGAGTCCGGTTATCTGAACAGGAGAAGCAGCGCATACGCTCCTCTGGACTTTGCATGTATTGCGGCCTCAAGGGTCATTTTGTGCGTCAATGCCCACAGAAACCGGGAAACTCCAGTACCTAGGGTTGGTTGGAGAGGCAACTCTAGGTGGAACGTCTCCAAATGTTAAAACCTCTTCCAAATTATTGATACCTGTGGCCATCGTCACCGGACAGGCATCACATCCTTCTTCCGCCTATCTTGACTCTGGAGCGGCTGCTAATTTTATCCACCAAGATCTAGTAGATCGGTTTCAACTACCCACAGTCCGTCTGGAGAGACCCCTGGCAGTTGCCTCTGTGAATGGTCTACCGCTGCCTGATCCAATCATGCTCATCACTGAGCCGGTGACATTACGGGTCGGAGCTCTTCACTCAGAACAGATCTCCTTCCTGGTACTACCCAAGGCTATCAATCCTATCCTGCTGGGTCTGCCATGGCTCCGTCTACACGCCCCGACACTCGACTGGAGTTCTGGAGAAGTTCTTCAATGGGGTTCCAGATGCCATAGCCATTGCCTGTCACAAGTCTGTCCTGTTGTGCCCCCTCTGCCTCAGTCACTTTCCGATCTACCTTCTCAGTATGCCAGTTTTGCGGATGTCTTCTGCAAACGAGAGGCTGAGACGTTGCCTCCACATCGGAGTTATGACTGTCCCATTGAACTGGTGCCCAATGCTTCTCTTCCCCGTGGACGAGTATATCCTCTCTCCTTGCCAGAGACGTTATCAATGTCAGCCTATATCAAGGAGAACTTGGAGAGGGGTTTTATTCGAAAATCTTCCTCCCCGGCCGGGGCAGGATTCTTCTTCGTTAAAAAGAAAGATGGATCTCTCCGACCCTGCATTGACTACCGTGGTCTCAATCAGATCACGGTCAAGAACAAATACCCGTTGCCACTCATTTCCGAGCTGTTTGATCGCATACGAGGAGCCAAAATTTTTTCCAAGCTAGATCTGCGAGGGGCCTATAATCTAATCCGGATTCGCCGGGGTGACGAATGGAAGACGGCATTTAACACCCGCGATGGGCACTACGAATACCGAGTGATGCCCTTCGGACTGTGTAACGCTCCCGCAGTATTTCAGGAGTTCGTTAATGACATCTTCCGAGATCTCCTCTATACGTGTGTTGTAGTTTATCTCGATGATATTCTAATCTTCTCCCCAGATCTGATGACCCATCGGAGGCACGTTCGTCAAGTTCTTCTGCGACTAAGAGAGAATCACTTGTATGCCAAGTTAGAGAAATGCACATTTGAAAAGAGGTCTCTGCCCTTCCTGGGCTATGTCATCTCGGATCAAGGCCTTAAGATGGACCCTGAGAAGCTAAAGTCTGTCCTGGAATGGCCACGTCCTCAAGGCCTAAGGGCCATACAGCGGTTCCTGGGTTTCGCCAATTTCTACCGGCAGTTTATTCCGAACTTTTCTTCTCTGATGGCCCCCATCTCTTCCCTTACCAAGAAGGGTGTGAACGCCAAGGTGTGGACTCCGGAGGCAGAGTCCGCATTCATTAGCCTCAAGAAAGCCTTCACTTCAGCTTCGATCCTCCATCACCCTGACATATCTCGGCAGTTCTCACTGGAGGTGGACGCTTCCTCTGTTGGTGCAGGCGCACTTCTGTTCCAGAGGAGCTCCAAAGGAAAGGCAGTAGTGTGTGGCTACTACTCAAGACTGTTTTCCTCTGCTGAGCGCAATTACTCCATTGGAGATCGGGAGCTACTGGCTATCAAATTGGCCCTGGAGGAGTGGAGACATCTTCTGGAGGGCGCTGCTCACCCCATCCTGATCTTCACCGACCACAAGAATCTCACTTACCTTCAGTCCGCTCAAAGACTGAATCCTCGTCAAGCCAGGTGGTCACTGTTCTTCACCCGTTTCCAATTTCTGCTCCACTACCGTCCCGCAGACAAGAACGTGAGGGCCGATGCCCTGTCCAGATCATTCGAAACGGAAGACACGATGGAGTCCCTTCAGACGATCATAGACCCATCCTGCGTTGTCACCGCCAATCCTCTGCAGCTTAGAAATATTCCTCCAGGGAGAACTTTTGTTCGGTTGGCTGACAGAAAGAGAATTCTCCGCTGGGGACACAGTTCTAAACTGGCTGGGCACGCTGGTGTCCGTAAAACCCAAGACCTGGTCGCTCGTCACTTCTGGTGGCCCACGCTACCTAAAGATGTTCTGGACTTTGTCTCTGCTTGCACGGTGTGTGCCTGTAACAAGGTGGCTCACAGCAAACCTGCCGGCCTGCTTCAACCCCTGCCTGTACCCAGTGCCCCCTGGCAGCACATCGCTATGGACATCGTCATGGATCTTCCTCTCTCTGCAGGACGCAACACCATCTGGGTGTTGGTGGACCGGTTCTCTAAGATGGCACATTTTATCCCGCTAACCGGCCTACCTTCTGCTCCTCGACTAGCAAGCTTCTTCATTCAGCACATCTTCCGCTTGCATGGCTTGCCTCTTCACATTGTGTCCGACCGGGGGGTTCAGTTTACCTACAAGTTCTGGAGAGCCCTCTGTAAACTCCTGGATGTGAGTTTGGACTTTTCCTCTGCCTATCACCCCCAGTCCAATGGGCAAGTTGAGAGGATCAACCAGATCATGGAAAATTACCTCCGCCACTTCATCTCTTCACAGCACGATAACTGGGTACAGCTTCTTCCATGGGCGGAGTTTTCATATAACAACCACACAAGTGAGTCCACCACCTCCACTCCGTTTCACATCGTGTACAGTCAACATCCCAGAGTTCCTCTTCCAGTGTCGACTTCATCTCAGGTACCCGCTGCTGACTCTGCATATGGGGACTTCCTGCAAATCTGGCAACAGACCCGGTCCTCTATTTTGAAGGCGGTCGAATGCATGAAGCGTAAGGCAGATACCAAAAGAAGAGAGCCGCCTCAGTATCTTCCTGGGACTAAAGTCTGGCTGTCCTCTCGAAACATTCGCTTGAGGGTGCCTTCATACAAGTTTGCTCCCAGGTTCCTTGGTCCCTTCGAGATCCTGCAACAAATTAACCCTGTTTCCTATAAGCTGCGGCTGCCCCCTACCCTCAGAATCCCTAACTCCTTCCATGTGTCCCTCCTGAAACCAGTGGTCCTGAACCGCTACAGCAAGAACTCTAGTTCCTCAGTTGCTTCCAGCGGCCCTTCTGATGTATTCGAGGTAAAGGAGATCCTGGACCGCAAGAGGGTAGGGGGAAGGACTTTCTATTTGGTGGACTGGAGAGGGTTTGGTCCTGAGGAGAGGTCCTGGGAGCCAGAAGAGAACCTCAGTGCTCCTGCTCTTATTAAAAAGTTCCTCTCTCACTCTGGCCCCAAGAAGAGGGGGTGTAAGAGGGGGGATACTGTAGCGCCCATGGCCGCGGGCCGCCGGGTTCACTCACCTCCCGACGCCCGCAGCCATGGATCTGTGAGCGCTGGCCTCCGTCTCCCTCCTAGGAGATGCCAGTGCTCACTTTCGCTCCGTCCGGCCGGGTCCCGTAGGTTGCGTGCACACGCTCGGGCCCGCTCTTAAAGGGCCAGCGTGCGCACATGAAATCAATGATTATTAACCCACGTGATTCCCTGCTCTATAAGAATGCCCCAGCCCTTCTGATCCTTGCCTGAGCGTTGTTAGTCTTTCCCTGTCTGTCTCGCAAATGGTCCCTTAGTGTCTCCCGTTCCTGCTGTTAGCCGTGCCCTGTTACCGTTCCTGTATTCCGCATTGTTCCTGTGCCTACCCGTGTTCAAGTGCCATCTGCCACATCAAGTGCCATCTGCCACGTCAAGTGCCATCTGCCACGTCAAGTGCCATCTGCCACGTCAAGTGTCATCTGCCACGTCAAGTGCCATCTGCCACGTCAAGTGCCATCTGCTCATCGGATACTGCTCGCCACGTCTGGCGCCACTTTCCGCACCTGTCTCCATCCATGCTGAGGCCACAGTCACCGCCCGGACTATTTCAGGTACCTAAGCATTACTGTCTGCTATCTACTTTCACATAGACTGTGACCTGGCCAGCTGCCTCCCCGCTATGGCGGAGCGGCCTAGTGGGTCCACAAACCCAGTGTCCGTGACACCAAATATGCTAGGCGCTGCTTTAAACGAACATATTTAATGGATGGAATAAAATACAGGCTACGCGTTTCGACGTCAAAACGCGTAGCCTGTATTTTATTCCATCCATTAAATATGTTCGTTTAAAGCAGCGCCTAGCATATTTGGTCCTATTTTTCCTCTTTATTGTATTCTATACCTGGCGGTAAATTTCCATTTACCGGTTTGGACCTGGGCAGCAGCTGTATCCCTGATCTACCTACACACACTCTAGGTGTGTCTGCTTTCAATACATCCTAAGTAGCGGTGATTAACCTGTAGGCTGATTTATCCCTTTCAACAGTGTTGTGCCTGTCCAGCATAACCTCTCTAGGTGAGTACAATTCACCTTATACTTGTGCAAATTACTCGTGGATAATCTACACTATGTGGCGCCGTGTGTTGTTCTTTTTCTCCTTATCCAGCATCCTGGCTACCAAGACAGAAGAAAAAAACACGAGTGGTTAATCAATTAATCATTACACTTAACCAGCATAGCTAGGGTATATAGGAAGGGCTGAGCCACTAACCACATGTTTTTCTTCTTCTGTCCTACAGGACACTGTGTTTTATTCGTTACATGAATTATACCTTCTGCTTCCCGGCTTTTAAGAGTGCGCTTTATTAAGCCAAGGTTTTTCACCTATGGATACTCTGAGGGTGTTCCTCTTCTTTATCCTAGTGTGTTCAAGGCATCTGCCCGGCCCGTAGGCCGATTCCCTGTGGATCCGTCCTCCATGCTGCAATGCGCTGTGTTCCTGCCTTAGCTACCATGCCTGGCAGTCGGCTCCGTTTGGGGGTGGAGTCTCATCTCCCTATGCTTCTAGTGGCTATACGGGTATGACGAGCAGCTAGCTCTATCCAATGAAGTGAAGGCCGTTCTGAGCATGCACGAGATTTGTGAAGTCTCGTGTTACCTTCCTGGATAAAAAGGCCACCAGTGTGAGAGGTCAATGCAGCCGCTCTTTAAAGTAGTTAAGGTAAGCGTTTTCTACCCTAGAGATCTGACTGATGCGCTCTTTATATATATTTCGCTTTTGTAAACAATGATAGGATCCCTAATGTTTCCTGTTTCTTTTAGATGTCCAGCCTCTAGTGGTAAAAGAAAACGTAAAAGCAGACATAGACTGTGTTAACCCCTTCAGGACCAAGCTCATTTTGGCCTTCAGGACCAGACCCATTTTTTCAAATCTGACATATTTCACTTTATGTGGTAATAACTCCGGAATGCTTTTACCTATCAAAGCGATTCTGAGATTGTTTTCTCGTGAGACATTGGACTTTATGATAGTGGAAAAATGTGGTCGATAAATTCAATATTTATCAGTGAAAAACACCAAAATGTTGTGATAAATTGCAAAAATTAGCATTTTTCTAAATGTAAATGTATCTGCTTGTAAGACAGGCAGTTATACCACACAAAATTGTTGCTAATTAACATCCCCCATATGTCTACTTTATATTTGCATCGTTTTTTGAACGTCCTTTTATTTTTCTATGACATCACAAGGCTTAGAACTTTAGCAGCAATTTCTCACATTTTCAAGAAAATTTCAAAACGCTATTTTTACAGGGGCCAGTTCAGTTGTGAAGCGGCTTTTAGGGCCTTATATATTAGAAACCGCCAAAAAGTCACCCCATTTTAAAATCTTCACCCCTCAAAGTATTCAAAACAGCATTTGGAAAGTTTCTTAACCCTTTAAATGTTTCACAGAAATTAAATCAACGTGGAGGTAAAATTTTCAAATTTCATTTTTTTTTTGCAGAAATTCATTTTTAATCAATTTTTTCTGTAACACAGAAGTTTTTACCAGAGAAACGCAACTCAATATCTATTGCCAAGATTCTGCCCACATGTGGCCCTAGTGTGGTAATGGACTGAAGCACCGGCCTCCGAAGCAAAGGAGCACCCAGTGGATTTTGGGCCTCCTTTTTATTAGAAAATATTTTAGGCACCATGTCAGGTTTGAATGGCTCTTTCGGTGCCAAAACAGTGGAAATCCACCAAAAGTGATCCCACTTGGGAAACTACACCCCTTGAGGAAATTATCTAGCGGTATAGTGAGCATTTTGACCCCGCAGGTTTTTTTGCAGAAATTATTGGAAGTAGGCCGTGAAAATTAAAATCTACATTCTTTCAAAGAAAATGTAGGTTTAGCTAATTTTTTCTAATTTCCACAAGGACTAAAAGAGAAAAAGCACCGCAACATTTGTCAAGCAATTTCTCCCGAGTAAAACAATACCCCACATGTGGTAATAAATGGCTGTTTGGACCCACGGCAGGGCTTAGAAGGGAAAGAGCGCCATTTGACTTTTGGAGCTCAAATTTAGCAGGAATGGTTTGCTGAGGCCATGTCACATTTGCAAAGCCCCTAAGGGACCAAAACAGTGAAAACGCCAAAAAAATTACTCCATTGAGAAAACTACACCCCTTGAGGAATCCATCTAGGGGTGTAGTGAGCATTTTGACCCCACAGGTGTTTCATAGATTTTATTAGAATTGGGCAGTGAAAATAAAAAAAATCCTTACTTCAATAAGACGTAGCTTTAGCTCAAAATTTTTAATTTTCTCAAGAAATAAAGGAAAAAAAGAACCCCAACATTTGTAAAGCAACTTCTCTGGAGTACGGCAATACCCCACACGTGGTCATAAACTGCTGTTTAGACACACGGCAGGGCTCAGAAGGGAAGGAGCGCCATTTGCTTTTGGTGTACAGATTTTGCTGCATTTGGTTTCTGGTCGCTGTGGAACCAAAACCGTGGATCCCCCCAGAAGTGACCCCATTTTGGAAACAACACCCTCAAGGTATTCACCTAGGGGTGTAGTGAGCATGTTAACCCCACAGGTGTTTTGCAGAAATTCGTGTGCACACGATGTGGGAGAGTGAAAATGGGAATTTTTCCTTAGATACGCCAATATGTGGTGCCCGGCTTGTGCCACCATAACAAGACAGCTCTCAATTATTATGTGGTGTTTCCCGGTTTTAGAAGCACCCTACGTGTGGCCCTAATCTTTTGCCTGGACATTCGACAGGGCTCAGGAGTGAAAGAGTACCATGTAAAATTGAGGCCTAATTTGGCGACATATAAAGTATTGGTTCACAATTGCAGAGGCTCAGATGTGAAATAAAAGAAACCCCTGAGAAGTGACCCCATTTTGGAAACTACACCCCTCAAGGCATTTATTAAGGGGTGTAGTGAGCATTTTCACCCCACGTGTCTTTTCCATAAATTATTGCGCTGCCGAAGGTACAAATTAAAATTTTGCCCTAGATATGCCAATTCATTGTCAAATATGTCGTGCCCAGCTTGTTCCACTGGGGACACACACCTCAAAAATTGTTAAAAGGGTTCTCCCGGGTATGGCGATGCCATATATGTGGACATAAACAGCTGTTTGGGCATGCTGTAGGGCTCAGATCGGTGGGAGCGCCATTTGGCTTTTGGAGCGTGGATTTTGCATGGTAATAGTTTTGTTTGGAGTATCACTGTTGTTTCCGTTTATAATGTGGGGCATATGTGAGCTGGGCAGAGTACATCGGGGCATATTCAGGTGGTATAATAATAATGTAAAAAAAATAATAAAATGATCCATAGATGTGTGTTACGCTGTGATCGATCCTTTCTGCACAGGCCAGTGTCGCACTGATAACTGGCATCCTTCCTTATCCACCTTTTGGTCCACTCTCTGCACCTTTGCAGTTTGGGGAATTTTGCCGGGAAAGTGTTGGCCTGGTATAATACGGGCACCCTCGCTTCCAGCAGATATGTTTGGGCCCTCCCCTTCCTGGTTCCCTAATTTTAGTGCCTTGATACATCGCCTTTTGAAACAGAAGAAATGTTCCCCTCGAGCCGGCACAACTGCATATTTTTCTTTCCTGACTTATTGGAGCCTTAACTTATTTTATGTTTTCATAGACGTAGTGGTATGAGGGCTCTTTTTTTACGGGACGAGCTGTAGCTTTTATTGGTACATATTGGGGTACATGCAACTTTTTGATCACTTGTTATCCTTTTTTTGGGAGGCAAAGTGACAAAAAAACAGCAATTCTAACATAGCTTGTTTTTTTTATATACAGCGTTCACCATGCGTTATAAACTACGTTACCTTTATTCTGCGGGTCAGTATGATTCCGGCGATACCAAATTTATAGAACTTTTTTATAACTTTTTGCACAATAAAATTACTTTTGGAAAGAGAATGTATTTCTTCTGTCGCGATGTTGTGAGAGCCATAACTTTTAAATGTTTTCGTCGATGGAGCTGTGTGAGGGTTTGTTTTTTGCGAGACGAAGTATAGATTTTATAGGTACCATTTTTGGATACATGCCACTTTTTGATCACTTTTTATTTCAATTTTTGGAAGACGGTGACCAAAAAAACAGTAATTATGGCAGTGTTTTTGAGGGTTTTTTTTTACGGCGTTCACTGCGCTGGATAAATAACATAATATTTTTATAGTTTAGGTCGTTTCGGTCGCAGCGATACCAAATATGTATGGCTTTATTATTTTTTTCAATAATAAATGACTTGATAATGGAAAAAGGGCGATTGTGTTTTATTTTATTACTTGAAACTTTTATTGTATGTTTTACAACTTTTATTTTAACTTTTTTTACACTTTTTTTTACACTTTTTTTTAGTCCCACTAGGGGACTTGAATGTCCAACTGTTTGTTTGATGTTCTAATACATTGCACTACCTATGTAGTGCAATGTATTGGAACTGTCAGTTGTTCACAGACAGCAAGCCTAATCAGCTTACGTAATGGCAGACAGGAGTCCATTGTTAGGGCTCCTGTTGCCATAGTAGCAGTCACCAGCCTTGCCATCGCGTGGCAAGGCTGCCGATTTGCTACAAACCTCTAGGATGCAGCAATCACAATGGATCGCTGCATCGAAGGGGTTAATGCCTGGAATCGGAGCTAGCTCCGGTTCCTGGCGATAGATCGGGGTGTCCGCTGTAACATACAGCGGACACCCACTGCGGATGACGCCGGCTTAGCTTCTGAGCCAGAAGCTGAGCCGGCGCCATCTTGCCGATGGTACCGGAAGCCTCCAGGGCCCCGCCGACGACGGGGCATAGGAGGATTCCGTTACAGGCTGATCGGGAGGTAAGTATTAGCCCTCCGATCGCCTTTGCAGCCACCGGCAACCCAGCGATCACGTTGCTGGGGTGCCGGTGGCTATAAACTCCTCACATGCTGCAATCTCTATTGAACGCAGCATGTGAGGGGTTAATCGGCCGGATCGGATGCTAGTTCCGGTCCTGGCCGATACCTCAGGGTGACAGCTGTAACATACAGCTGTCACCCGGCGGTGATGTCGCTGGCTCAGCTCCTGAGCCAGCTTCACTTCCATCACGTACAGTTACGTGAAAAGGCGGTAAGCCACCAGCTTTAATCACGTAACTGTACGTGATTGGGCGGGAAGGGGTTAAATGCCTACAGCTTTTACCTGATATATAACCTATAAGAAATAGATGCTCACACAAAATATAATGAAAATAGAAAAAAAAAATATTTTTATTGAAACACATAATGAACAGTAGACAATAGATTAAAATGAGGAATCCATAAACCACAGTTAAAAACGGGACAAAAGACTGTGTAACTACTGAGTGGATACAGAGCAGAAGTTTGTACCTATAGCAGACCTTCAAAAAAGTGCAAATGCAAGTACAGCACTGAAGAGGGCATACAGGTAATACAATGACCCTATATAGGTGCAGCAAAGTGCTGCATACACATAATAAGTATATGTGCTACTATTAGTGAGCCATGCAAAACGTTTAACATAGGTTTAAAGAGGCTCTGTCACCAGATTTTGCAACCCCTATCTGCTATTGCAGCAGATAGGCGCTGCAATGTAGATTACAGTAACGTTTTTATTTTTAAAAAACAAGCATTTTTGGCCAAGTTATGACCATTTTTGTAGTTATGCAAATGAGGCTTGCAAAAGTCCAAGTGGGTGTGTTTAAAAGTAAAAGTCCAAGTGGGAGTGTATTATGTGCGTACATCGGGGCGTTTTTACTACTTTTACTAGCTGGGCGCTCTGAAGAGAAGTAACATCCTCTTCTCTTCAGAACGCCCAGCTTCTGGCAGTGCAGACACACAGCGTGTTCTCGAGAGATCACGCTGTGTCGTCACTCACAGGTCCTGCATCGTGTCAGACGAGCGAGGACACATCGGCACCAGAGGCTACAGTTGATTCTGCAGCAGCATCGGCGTTTGCAGGTAAGTAGAACTCCCAGCTAGTAAAAGTAGTAAAAACGCCCCGATGTACGCACATAATACACGCCGACTTGGACTTTTACTTTTAAACACGCCCACTTGGACTTTTGCAAGCCTCATTTGCATAACTACAAAAATGGTCATAACTTGGCCAAAAATGCTCGTTTTTTAAAAATAAAAACGTTACTGTAATCTACATTGCAGCGCCTATCTGCTGCAATAGCAGATAGGGGTTGCAAAATCTGGTGACAGAGCCTCTTTAAGCAAATATATGGTCAAAATATATGAGCAGTAAAAGCTGAAGAAGAGGAACAATTGTCTGCAGAGTTAACGTAACATATCAAGCAGGATATATCATACCCATGGTGGATACGGCAAGGCACACAGTCAGAGTCCACCCCAACGCGCGTTTCGTCGCAAATGCCTTTGTCTGGGGGTTTTGCGCCGAAACGTTTTGCATGGCTCACTAATAGTAGCACATATACTTATTATGTCTATGCAGCACTTTGCTGCACCTATATAGGGTCATTGTATTAGGCTGGGTTCACACGACCACATTAACGTCCGTAATGGACAGACGTATTTCGGCCGGAAGTCCCGGACCGAACTCCGTGCAGGGACCCGGGCTCCTAGAATCATAGTTATGTACGATGCTAGGAGTCCCTGCCTCTCCGTGGAACTACTGTCCCGTACTGAAAACATGATTACAGTACGGGACAGTTGTACTGCAGAGAGGCAGGGACTCCTAGAATCGTACATAACTATGATGCTAGGAGCCCGGCTCCCTGCACAGAGTTCGGTCCGGGACTTCCGGCCGAAATACGTCCGTCCATTACGGACGTTAATGTGGTCGTGTGAACCCAGCCTCACCTGTATTCCCTCTTCAGATCTGTACTTGCACTTGCACTTTTTTGAAGGTCTGCTATAGCCTATAGGTACAAACTTCTGCTCTGTATCCACTCAGTAGTTACACAGTCTTTTGTCCCGTTTTTAACTGTGGTTTATGGATTCCTCATTTTAATCTATTCTTTACTGTTCCTTATGTGTTTCAATAAAAATAAAAAATAAATTCAATTTTCATTATATTTTGTGTGAGCATCTATTTCTTATAGGTTATATATTTAGTCCTGATGCTTTTGGGTCTATACCCTTGAATCGGCCCATATAGATTATAATACTTCTACCTCTTGTACTTTACATGTTTGGGCCATTTTGATTCATGCTGCTTTTTCGGTTAGCTTTTACCTGATGATGTGGAGTCTGACCTATGCTCCAGCTGCACTTCTCCAAAGGATCCCTCCTTGGGTTCAAAAGCAAAATAATTTTTTTCATGGTTTAAAACCAATTTATCTTAAGCCTTCCAGGAAGTAACTTCTTCACATAAAAAGAGGTTCTCAGAGAGTAACAAGGAGAATTTCCTCTTCAGACAAGTCCCCTGGACCATCTGCCCCACGGTCTGAGGGAGAATTATTATCTGAAGACTCAGATAGCTTTTCTATATTTCCCAAAAAGAAAACACAGGTACTCCCTCACCACCCCATTCTTGATGATCTCTTGAAATCAGACTGGAAACCAGAAAAAGTGCAGATCCAAGGTCTAGGTTTAAATCTGTCTATTTATTTGACCCATGTATATCTCAGGAATACCAGGATCCTCCTAAAGTGGATTTAGCGGTTGCCCGCATATCAATGAGATCTATTTTTCCTTCTGACCAGTCATCACTTTTGAAGGATCGAATGGATCGGAAAGCAGATGCTCTCCTTAAAAAGTCTATATAGCCTCCTCCTCAGTCTTTAAAGCCTCCCTGGCTTCGGTCTCGGTTGCCAGAACCTTACGTGTTCTACTTAGCCAACGTACTAAAGACCTCAAAGAAGGGGTCCCTAGGGACAAAATATAACCTCCGATTTCTTATGTGATTTCCCCATTGATACCCTTAAATTGGCATCTAAAAACCTAGCCCTCACCAACGCGACAAGGAGAGCACTCTGACTGACCCCGTTAAAAAACAATTTTTGCTCTCTCCCATTTCAACCTGACGGATTATTTGGGTCGCAACTAATTAAAATTTAAGAGTCTCTAACTGAAGATAAGGGTGTCTTTTTTCGTTAAGTTAAGAGAACCAAACAGTGTAATTAGCACCCCCAAAGGAGATCTTCCCCTAAGTTCAGAAGGAACTATAGACCATTTGAGAGGCAAAGAAGATTCCAATCCAAACCAGGATATAGGGACCCCGGTTTCAGGAGGAAGAACGTCAATGATTCCTCCAAAAATCCTCAATTATGACGCCATAATTCAACCTCCTCAAGTGGGGGCAAGGCTTTCAAGATTCTCCAGAGTCTGGGAGAAAACTACTTCAGACTCTTGGGTGCTTTCCTGTGTCCAAAGAGGATATTCTTTGGAATTAATCTCCCCTCCTCCAGACAGGTTTCTACTGAATTCTCCAAAAGATCTAATGGTTTTCCACCTTTTGCAGGAATTCATAGTGAAAAGAGCTCTAGAAGAGGTTCCTATTCATCAATGAGGCCTGGGGGTATATTCAAGGGTGTTTACAGCTCCGAAGCCAGATCATCAGTGGAGGCTTATCATAGACCTTACTGATCGAAACAAATTTATTCTAAAGAAAAAAATTCAAGATGGACTTAATAAAGTCAGTCATCAATATTTACAGCAAGGGGACTTTCTAGCATCAATCAACCTCAAGGATGCATACCTACACATTCCTATTTGTCCAACTCACATGAACTTTCTGAGACCAGTAATAAAAAGAGGCAAGGACATAATTCACCCACAGTTCAAATGTCTACCATTCGGCATTTCAACTGCTCCCAGGGTCTGCACCAAGATCATCATAGTCCTAGCAGCAGTTCTCAGAATGCAGGGCATCTACCTGGTCCAACACCTAGACGATTGGCTACTAAGAGCTCCAACCGCACATCTTCTTTCTGTCCATTTAGCCACCACCCTCTCATGTCTAAATCAGCACGGGTTCCTGATCAACAGAAAGAAATCCCAGCTTCTTCCTTCTCAAAGGTTAACTCACCTAGGGTTTCTGATCGACACAAGCTCCTTTACCATCACTCTATCCAGAGAAAGAATCCTACATATAAGACGTGGTGTCAATTTCCTTCTACATCATCAGGGGATATCTCTAAGATCTGCAATGAGTATCCTGGGCCACCTGACGTTGTCCATAGAAGCAGTCCCCTGGGCCAGGATAAACGTCAGAAGTCTCCAGTCCAATATTCTGTCACAATTGAATGGACGACATCAACCTCTCAACAATACCCTAAAGATCCTTCCACAAACCAAAATAGACTTGAGGTGGTGGCTCAAGAAGAAGATTCTTTCTTCACGCAGATCTCCGTTCCCCCTTGTCCAGTCAGTGGTAACCACAGATGCTTCAATGCTCGGCTGCGGAGCTAATTTTGGTGCCCTTTGGATACAGAACAATTGGTCTCCAAAGGAGAGAGCACTCTCATCCAACTTGAGAGAACTCAGGGCGGTGAAATTAGCACTTCATCATTTCCAACCTCTCCTCAAAGGGAAAGCTGTTCTTGTTCAGTTCGACAATTCTCCCACGGTAATTTACATAAAGCTTCTGTTGAAGGAATGCAGGGCCATCATGACATGGGCAGAGAAAAATGTGACAGATCTCTCAGCCGTACATATCAGAGGCGTACTCAACCAACGAGCAGACTGGTTGAGCAGGAATTCTCTCCTCCCAGAAGAATAGAATCTAAATCAAGAGGTTTACCACAGCATCATATCCCGGTGGGGGGATTCCCTACATGGACATACTGGCCACGAGGAACAGGAAGACTTTGAGGTTTGCATCGCTGAACTGTCTGGACTTTCCAACGTTTTTAGACGGCCTCTCAATTCCCTTGAAAGAAGAGTTCATTTATGCCTTTCCTCCCATTTCTCTGGTTCAGAAAGTCCTCAAAAAGTTCTGGGAGGAACAAATAGAAGCCATTCTAATAATCCCATTTTGGCCCAGGAGGGCTTGGTTCCCTCTCTTATTAGAGCTTTCAAGGGGAGAATATTGGAGACTAGCAGTCCAACAAGACCTTCTCACTCAGAACGGGTTTCACCATCAAGACATGAAGTTCCTTCATCATACAGCCTGGAGACTGAGAGGTCACTAATAGCAGATAAAGGGCTGTCAGAAGAGGTCATCTAGACCCTATTGTTATCCAGGAGACCTTCAACCATTCAATCTTATGGCAGAATTTGGAAGTTTTTTAATGAACGGTGCCATCAAAGATCTATAGACCCCATATCGGTTCCCGTGATTTTACAGTTTCTCCAAGAGGGGTTCTCCAAAGGTTTAAAGCTTAACACCTTAAAATCTAATTTTTCAGCCATTAACGCACTATATCAAGGTCTGTTCTCCAATCAGTTCCTAGTCCATAGATTTTTCCGTGCAGTTAAGAATTTGAGGCCTCCAGTAAGATCTCCTTTCCCGTCCTGGGATTTATCTATGGTCCTTAAAGGGAAGGTGTCATGAATAATTTTTTTTTCATCATATTGCTTTTAGTATGATAATAAAATAAAATTTATTTATTTGTGTTCTTGTGTTCTACTTTTAACTTTTTTCTTACTTTTACTTCTCTATAGGGGCTGCCATTTTTTTTCTCATCTCTGTATGTGTCGATTAACGACACATACAGAGATGGAATACGGCACATACATCCCCATAGAGAATGCGAACAGGAGCCGTTCCATTCTCTGCAGCGTACGCCGTCTGTGTGGGAACGGCGCATGCTCAGAAAATGGCGGCACACAGTGTAGGAGGTTTGAAGATTCAACCCCCTCCTTCTCCTGGCACTAGCCAGAATAAGGGAGGGGGGATTGTGTGAGGACACTAGAGAGTGTGTGTCTATCCCAAATTTGCAGCATAAAGCAATGCGGTTGCTTTACCACATTGACCATGCTGCAATTTTGGGAACTGCTCCCTCTAGTGCCCAGCACATGGAAATGTTATAAATTAGAATCTAATTTATAATATTTCCTGACTTGTGAAAAAATTAAAAAAATTAAAACAATGTGTAATCACTCAAATAATAATAGTTTAACTAAAAAAAAACATTTTTTCGTCGACATAACAGTTTAAGGTCTTGTTTCTTTGCGGGATAAGTTGTAATTTTTAATAGCATAATTTTGGAGTACATAGAATTTATTGATTAACTTTTTTGGGGGTGGAATAAAAAAAAAACAGCAATTTCGCCACACTTTTTTGCGTCCTAAATTTACGCCATTTACCGTGTGGTATAAATAACACAATAACTTTATTCAGCGGGTTGTTGCAATTGCAACGATACAAAAATGAATATATATTTTGTATGTTTTACTACTTTTACACAGTAAAAACACTTTTTTCTTATCTTATCGCCGGGTGCCGGTGGGATGAGAGGGAGCTCCCTCCCTCTCTCCAAAACTATTCAGATGCAGCGCTCGCTATTGAGCGCCGCATCTGAGGGTTTAAACAAGTGAGATCTATACGGATATCGATCTCACCCATTAGAGCAGGGATGCCCCCAGCCCTCAGCTACCTCTGGCTAAGAGCAGGGAGATTTAACGGCTCCCTGCTCTGTTTATTTATTCTGATGCAGCGCCGTAAAAAGGCTATTGCATCGGAATAAAGCCTGGTAGTGGCCGCCGTAAAAACACTTTGGGGTGGTCACTAACGGGTTAACCACTCATGTGTTTTTTTTTCTTCCGTCCTAGTAGCCAGGAGGCATGACTAACCCATTTGTATTGTGCTGCCTTCGGATTCAAGGAAAGGAAAATTACGGGTAAGACTATTCTAGCTGCATGTTCCTGTTAAGGGAAGTGTCATATATATATATATATATATATATATATATACACATATATATATATATATATAATGTCTCGAGCCAGAGCTGTAGAGACACAGCCCCAGTCGTGGGTACCTGCCTCTCAACAAAGCAGAAAAAATAGGCATTGTCCTACTTTTGTTAAAACCGATGGAGACAGGAGATACTGCTTTTGATCTCCTGTCTCCATCTTAAACTTCCCGCTCGCACGGGCGCTCTCGTGCTCATGAGTCGACCAGTGATGTCATATCACCAGGCCGACCCATGTTAGCTGGGGGAGAGCACCACTCGCCCCCAGTTACAAGCGTATTGGCATGGTTTAAATAGCCCTGCGTCGGTACGCTCAGGAGCTGGAACTTGCCCTCACCACTCCACCAACGGAGCGGCTCACCTCTCCTGCTCCACCAACGGACATCCTCCTGTCTTGCACGGACGTTCTCCTACACCAACTAATGCGAAGTATCAAGTGCAGCAACAGCTGCATTTAACCCTTTCCCATCTCTCTCCCTATTCCCCTAGAGACAACGAGCAACCCTTTAACCATCACTCCCCTACACTACAGCACATCCCTAGTTAACCCTTTCCCACCTGCCTGCACATCCCCGGTATATCCCTAGCTAACCCTTGCTGACCTACCTGCACATTATCCCCTGGTCCCCTTGTTACTCATCCCTGGTTAATCCATTCCCACCTGCCTACATATCCCCTGTTCCCATTGTTAACCTAACAACTCTTTACATGATTATCCTCCACATACCTTGTTAACCCTCAGTGTACAGGGACAGTTATATTTAGGATGGAGTGGGACAGAAATAGTGAGCGTGTGTGTAGCACAACATAATGTATATGTATGTTTAGATAAGTGGGTGGTGGTATAGACTAGTATTTGCGATACCTTGTTTATACTGTGTCACGTGTAGTGTCAGTGTATTCAATACATATTCAGTTATATAGAACCAGGAAGTCAAAAAGCCATACAAATAATGAAAAAGTACAAATTTTATTAGAACATACAACAATAATCACAAAAATTAAAACTTCAAGGAGATCTAAAAGAACAGTATGGGTATTGAAAACAATTGTTTAGGGTATCCTACAAAGAATGGAATCCATGACATAACAAAAGACAGTGTATCTGTCAAGAAGAGAAGGGGGAGGGGAGGAAAGGCAAGGTGTTACAGTACTGATTAGAGCACATATGATCGGTGTATCAGAAGTATCACCTGTCTCTGGACGTCAGTGCATTAACTACCAAATGCAATGGATATTTGTGAGTGTCCAGGGTCAAGGGATTAGAAATCCTTAACTCTCCAAGACAATATTAAGTAGAAATGACAACCGACAGTATTGGAGTCAGAGAGGAGAAAAGAAGCATGGAAAACATCCCAGGTACATGTAAATCCAGAGGGATCTACTCAAAGAGCAGATCACTTATGTGGCACGCTTACCCATGATGATGGTGGTATGTACGGTCCCACACTGTGGCCCAAAGTGATAGCGCCCCGACGCGCGTTTCGCCAGTGACACATTACCCCCTGAGGAAGCCAGTTTGGCGAAACGCGCGTCGGGGCGCTATCACTTTGGGCCGCAGTGTAGGACCGTACATACCACCATCATCATGGGTAAGCCTGCCACATAAGTGATCTGCTCTTTGAGTAGATCCCTCTGGATTTACATGTACCTGGGATGTTTTCCATGCTTCTTTTCTCCTCTCTGACTCCAATACTGTCGGTTGTCATTTCTACTTAATATTGTCTTGGAGAGTTAAGGATTTATAATCCCTTGACCCTGGACACTCACAAATATCCATTGCATTTGGTAGTTAATGCACTGATGTCCAGAGACAGGTGATACTTCTGATACACCAATCATATGTGCTCTAATCAGTACTGTAACACCTTGCCTTTCCTCCCCTCCCCCTTCTCTTCTTGACAGATACACTGTCTTTTGTTATGTCATGGATTCCATTCTTTGTAGGATACCCTAAACAATTGTTTTCAATACCCATACTGTTCTTTTAGATCTCCTTGAAGTTTTAATTTTTGTGATTATTGTTGTATGTTCTAATAAAATTTGTACTTTCTCATTATTTGTATGGCTTTTTGACTTCCTGGTTCTATATAAGTTGTTTCCATCATTGTTTGAAGTTTGCCTTTAAATTTATATTTATAGTGGGGGTGCTCTAACACTTGTAAGTGGCACCCAACCCTTTACCTAAACCTTCTGAGCCTTTTATATTTTAAAAAAACATATTCAGTTATGTGTATTGGAATGCACTGATAATATACTGTGATTATTTACGGTGTTTGGTGTATTTTATATCGGAGTGTGATTACTGTTTGTATTAATAAATATTACCTTTATTTACTATACAGTTGCATACGCTTACTGAGCAGCAAATTGATTCGATTCATGTTAATATAAAAAAAAGCTAGGGGAGCTAGGTATAACCCTAGTGACCCTGATATAAAGGGGGTAGTAAGAGTGAACCCCACTACTATACCAGCCCCTTTTACATTGGTGAGCCAAGGCCAAAACTGTTCTCAATTTTATTCCTGTGTTTTGTGCAATAAAATTGTAATGACGGGGTAGGGAGACAGACAGGTGAGCCCTAATCTACCCGCCACTCAGTCCCTGCCTACTTGCAACGACCGGTCCTAGGCGACAGGGTACAACTGGGCGACGGTCCCTACGCTCAGTAACTGCACGACAGACAAAACAGACAAGGGTACACAGAAGATAGGGAAACGGGGCAGCTGCCCACGGAGACACCGTGAGCAACAAGAGTAGTGAACGAGCCTAGTCAAACCAGGAGTGCACGAGGTACAAAACGCTGAGCAGGAGAGTGGTCAGTAAAGCCAAGGTCAATAACAAGCAGAGAATCAGTATGACAAGCAGCAGCAGCAGCAGAGCCAGGTAACAAGCAGAGCAGAATCACAGGCAAAGGAGGAACAGGAAAGGCAGGTATAAATAGACAGTGGGCGGGAGCTAGCTCCGTCTGGCCAGGCTGTGATAGGCTCTCCCACTCCTAAGCCTGCCATCCTGAGTGGTGGAAGATGGAGTCAGTCTCACAGACATAGGAGCAGGTGCAGACTGATTACCCACGGGCGTCGAGACAGAAGCTGTGTCTGGCAGATCCTTTACAAAAATGTGTTAAAACGTGAACTAAGATGCGCGTAGAGGCGTGGACAGGTAACATACGTATATGGTGAAGTCGTGTGATATACTGTGCGCCTAGACCTTGAAGTTTGGACGAGTCACCGTTTTATTTAGGAATTGATACAGGATAGACTTGAGAACAGCAAACCTATTTATTGTTGTTTTCTAAAGGTATTAACATTTTTATTTTGCTTTGTGGCGTGTTGTTCTAAGGCGACAAGGAGGACAAAGCAGACAGAGATGACTTCTGAAAGAGTGAGCATAGACTTCTCCACACTCAAACAACTTGCTAAACACAGTTTATTTAATCCAGTACCACCCACAACATATAGGTCAGTAGCAATGTTGTGGTTCACTTTATTGGACCATGCTTATGCACACAATAAAAACACTCCTCTGGCTGAGGCACAACTTAACAAATCCTCCAAACGGCTCCAAATGTTGGCAAAGTTAGTATACACTTTTAAGGATACAATTTGGAGGCCGGCACATGTTGATACAATAGTCAGCACGGGAATGGCAGGGGAGCTGGCCACAGGTAACTCTCACTGCCATTGTGTTGAAAATCTCAAGCATATGCACACACAGAAGACTCAGCTGTACTGGCCTAGTACTAACAGCATAGGACCCTTGCCCATGAAACAGGTGTGCATTTCGGAACGGCACAAAGGGGGACAGCGGCAACAGCACCATTGTTTTCTGAGGATCGCAGACCCAATAATCCGGGTTCAAATACTAGGGTAAAGGTGAAGCATACGTTTAATTTTTCTCCAACACCTTTGGAGAATAGACGTAGTAGTCACCTCCACGGAGAGGACTCAACTTGGGGATTGGGCAGCGGACGGGAAACAGTACATACCGCTTCCAATCTGCCAACGCGTCCTGAAAGATCACAAAAACTTGATCACCGCTATAACAACATGGATAGGATAAATTTCTTGTTGGGGATCTGTAAAGCGATCCCAAAGTATGATCCAAATGTGGATCCATTTATGGCATGTAATATTTTTTATGGACCATTGCAGAAAATATTCGGTGGCCTCGGACTATCGCATGGAATTGTTTAAATTGTGGTTGCCTACCCACCTCAACCAGAGATATGAGGCAACAGGGAGAACGTATCCCAAAAATGGCCAATTTCATGATGAGGAAAATCGGCTTTCAATACTCACGAGATTGGCAACAGGACACAGCGATGTCACTCCAGAAATCCTTGCAAAGTTCAAACCTTCCATACAGGATGAGCCTCTGACGCTCTGTGGTCGGTTTGAAGCTATGTATAGGAAGGTTACCAAGGATCAAGGTATGGGAGTTCCACAAAGCATGGTTCGCATGTTTGTAGAAAAATTCTCATACCTTGACATTGCTATACGACAGAGTGCAGCCATGACTTTTGAGCAGTGTAGACAGGTCATAAAAGTTAGTGAGTGTGGGAAATTTGGGGATGTCAACAGTACATTACAAGATGAATGTGAACATCACGCTAAGCTACAGTCAGGTCCAGAATTATGTGGACAGTGACACAAGTTTTGGCATTTTAGCTGTTTTCCCCAAACATATTGAATAAACCATTATATAATCAGTATGGGCTTAAAGTGCAGACTCTCTATACAGTATAATAACCCATACAGTATTATGCCCCCCATAACTGCCTCATACACTATAATGCCCTCCCAAACTGCCACATACAGTATAATACCCCCATACATTATACTGCTCCCCATAGCTGCCCCACACCTTATAATGCCCCCATAGCTGCCCCATACAGTATAACTTGCTTTTATACCCGGCGTTGCTCGGGAGATTGACTTACAGTATAGATAGAGTAAAAGCTCACTATTTAAATACCTCTCAGTATGAATTTAATTGCTGCCTCTCGATATGATTACAGATTTATACAGTGTTGATTTAGGACTGCATGTTTCTATTCCAACGCTTTCTTGTAAACAATGTTTTTTGTCTTTTGATCCGGTGCCTAGATGTAGAGATTATTTCCAGTGCCGACTCTGGAGCAAGCAACATATAGTTGCCCATGGGAAAAAACGGACTTTGAAGGTGTATTCCTGCCACTTTCAGGGATTGAGCTTGAGCCTTGTTAATTGTCAGTGCGAAGGCTAGGCGTACTGGGAACTGTTACCGCTTGAACTCGAAAGGAACATCATTTGAAGCGAGGGGAATGCGAGGAATAAAGACAACTTTCCCCTTGGCACATCCTGTTAGTATGGTGGCCTCGATGACGTGATCCATCAACTTCTTGAAACACAGCCTCGTCCCATTGCAAAGTTTCGGAGTTTGATGACATTGATAGAATCATTCTTTGGAGCCAGAATTGCCCGTTGACATAACCATTCATGATCTCTGTAGTTGAAGGCGATGTTGAGAAAGACACTGTTCGTAAGCTCTTCCACCGACTTGGGAAAATTTGCGAAATCATCATGGAAGCTCATCAGATTCGTCCCATTGTCAACTTGAACATCTCCATTCCCCAGATTGAGTAATCTGCTGGCAAACTCACTAGCTGTGGCATCTCCATGCTGATGAACTCGCATATTGGTAGTCAGACTCATCTTCTTCACATGCCTCCACAACACCGACTGCTTCAAGCCATCTTTCAATTCGTCTGCTGGTGTTCCCTTTGGAACAATAGGCAACGTCTGACGGAAATCACCGGCCAAAACCAAGACTACACCTCCCATGACTGTATTGTTAACACGCAAGTCCTGCAGAGTTTGAACCAGAGCTTCAAGCGCCAACTTGTGTGCCATTGTGCATTCATCCCAGACAATCAAACATTCTTGCAGGACATTTGCCACACCAGTACCTTTGGTGATGTTACAAACAGGAGATGCATTTCGAGTCAAGTTGAGCGGTAATTTGAACGCTTAGGCTGGGTTCACACGACCTATTTTCAGACGTAAACGAGGCGTATTATGCCTCGTTTTACGTCTGAAAATAGGGCTAAAATACGTCGGCAAACATCTGCCCATTCATTTGAATGGGTTTGCCGACGTACTGTGCAGACGACCTGTTATTTACGCGTCGTCGTTTGACAGCTGTCAAACGACGACGCGTAAAAATACAGCCTCGTCAAAAGAAGTGCAGGACACTTCTTTGGACGTTTTTGGAGCGGTTTTCTCATAGACTCCAATGAAAACAGCTCCAAAAACGGACGTAAAAAACGGCGCAAAAAACGCCGCGAAAAATGTGAGTTGGTCAAAAAAACGTCTGAAAAGCAGGGTCTGTTTTCCCTTGAAAACAGCTCTGGATTTTCAGACGTTTTTGGTCACTACGTATGCACATACCCTCAATGGGCAGTTCTGCTACCATCAAGCAATGTTGCTGCAATGCCTGAGGAAGCAACAGCCAGAGAAATCCTGGATTGTTGTCGGATCTTTGCCAACAACAGGTTTATGACAAACGTCTTTCCTGTTCTGCCAGGAGCATCCAAGAAGACAATACCACCGGTGTTTTTCACAAACATGTCCAAGATCTGATTGTACGTTGTCGTTTGGTCAGCAACCAAAAGAGGTTCATTCGTTGCAAGATAAGTCTCCAGAGCGCTCATGTCATAGCTTTTTCTCAAAGCAATTCCCGTCCAAGTCTTTCATCGTTGTTCCTTTCCGTCGCGGGAAGTCCCAGTTGCTCAAGTCTCTTTCCAACCATCATGAGGGTCTTTTCTTCTAGTAGGATCAATGACATGTTGAACATTTGCGGAGTACAGCTGTTCAATTGGAGTCCAGGGTTTTGCCGTATGGCTTGCAGAAGAACATCCTCCGAGAGGTGCTCTTTGTACTTTTCCCACAGTTCACGTGGCTTGGATGGTCCACACGTCGTGAGTATGACAGCAAATAGGTTTTCGTAAGCTTGCTGGTAATTGGCAGGTTGCTGCTTCCTCTAAAGTCCTGTCCCAATGAAAATCACTCTCAAGTAGTCCCCTTTCTTGACATGCTTGCCGATAGGTTGTACAAACATGGTCGCCAACAGTCTTGAGGCTAACAAACGATGTCGGGCCTGCTACTGTGTGAAGAAGCAACCGAAAGAAGCACTTGTGGTTGTTTGAGTGCATTGTCTAGACTCTGCCAAGAGCATCATTTGACTTGATTCCAACATGACCTTCAACTGGTGTTCCTTGGACTTTTCGCTTGAAAACTCTTGTAGATTTATTCCACGTATAATACTTTGGAACATCGCAGTATAGGAGTGTCGTTGCAAAGTCATCTTGTTGGCAAAGCTTGAAGAATGCTGTCAGCGTGGGGTCTTTTGGCTGCAAAACTTGTTGTGCAGCAGTTTCCTCGGTGTAGTAGACTCTCTGTGCATTTTCCAAGTGGACGTTGAGATGAACTACTGTCGGATAGCGGTCGTGAATTGGAAAGTCCAAAATTTGCCATACAGCCTCGTTGCTACTGACGTAAGGCCCAGTTTGGAAGCAATCGATTTCATGAATTGTTCTTTCTTGGCGATTGATTTCATCAGTTGTTCTTCCTGGTCTTTCCAAGCCAAATGCTGCTCGATCCGATCCTTTGTTGACATATTTGCAGATGTACTTGATCGCCTTAACGGAGTTGCAATATTCAACATTGACGTGAGATTGAAATGTCCTGGAAAGAAATGGCGAGTAGGGTACAATCCATCTCTTGTCGACCTCGATGTCCTGGTAACTATTGCCAATCTTCATCTTCATTAATGCAGTGAACCCGCCTTCTCCCACTTTTCTTCTGCGATAAAGTGGATAACCATCATCTCCAGACTGAGTTTCATGGATCAGCTGTCTTGGGAATCTCTTTGTACAGAAGCAATTTTTCATGCATGGGGAGCTTGGATTCAGTCTTCCACATGGTCCATGGACCATGTTCTTCATGATAATGTCGAATAGCTTTTGATCTTCTTGTGCATTTGGGATCTCTGCACTAATGACAAAATCAATCTGATTTGGTTGGATCTTCTCCTTCAGCCAGATCAGTATATGTGCGTGACGCAAACCTTGTTTTTGCCATTCGATTGTGCACATGCAGCATTGAGTTTCTCCAAATACCTTGCCCTTCGTGAGGACATTCATGAACTTGATAACATTTTGTCGAAAGACTTGGGCTACCAGATCGTGTCTATCAGTCGCCAATTGTTCTGACAAGGGCTCTTGGCAAATTTCTTTCCATTTTGGGTTGCACGTAAAAGTAATAAACAGGTCAGGCCTTCTGTATTTTCGCACATATGTCATGGAGTCTTGAGTGTATTCGTGCAAATGTTGAGGGCTCCCTGTGAAGCTGGAAGGCAAGATAACCATCTGACCAACATTGCTTGTGTTTCCAGCGTTGACGACAGCATCTCGAAGGTGGATATAGCTTTCAGCGCGAAGTGCCTTCTGATTGAAATGGATGAAGCAAAGCCGCTCCGTTTTGATTTTGGCATACATATCAACCAAAAACTGATGGAAAAGATTTCAGCACATCAAGAGTTGATTTGAATGGCTCTCCCGCATCATAATTCGATAGGCGTAGAAGGCCATGCACAAAACTTTTTTCCCGGCTGTAACATTTCCGGTACTTGGATTTGTTTGGAAGATTTTAATATCGTATCGGTATTCGCCTTGCCAAAAGATCAGTGGGTACTGAAGTGCGTCATATGATCAATGGGTTTCAGAAACTCTCTGCAGTAGATTATCACGCTTCTGCAGCACAATAATTAAAAATAGGTTTATTGGTTAAATTCATAAAATTGTGGCTCTACTAGCCGTTGATGCCAGACCAGGCTAAAGCAAGAGATTGCGACACGATAGGTGGTGTGGAGTGAAATTGTCTCTTTCCCCCCAAAGAATCCACCTATCTGTTTATTGTATAATAACGCTATATCTTTGCCATTAATAATTGTCTATCTAAATCCTAAATCCTACGCGTTTCATCATCACATGTAAAGTGATGCTTCCTCAGGGATTAATAGATTTTGATTTATTCCAAATATCGAGGTGATAACAATATAACAGCACTGGATAGCACTGTTTTTGTGCTGATTCATAGTCTCCAGACGCATGCACGGCACTGATGCATTGGCCGTACACGCGCCGGGGAAACTAAGGGCTTAAAAAGGCTGAGAGCCCGCCCTCCAAAGGTAGTAACCTAGGTAAACCGCCAATCCGCATATTACACGGCAACCAGTGACGTGCCGGAGGCGGGGTCCCGAGGGCCTAGCAACCGATGGAGGTTCCTGGACGACAAAAGCGTCCATGGTAACTGGGGGACGCTAGACGCGGCTCCTGAGTTGTCAATTGACAAAAATACATCGTGTGGATATAATGGTAACACACGGCCCTGTGGAAAAGGGCCGTGTTAATACATGGGGAGGAGCTCAATCGTAGGGGGAATCGTCTCACTCCGAGACTGACTCCCCAAAGTACCATAATTCTATCCCATATCCGTCCAAGATCAAAAGTGGGTAGTATCCCATCACATACTAAGCATGAGTAGAAAGAAGATTAAAGATTGCGGCCAACCCGTACTAAATAGACCTAGGGAGGGCATAACGTCAGATTATTTTGTGGTTAATGGTAAAAAGTTCAATAGCGCACCAATGGCAAAAAAGAAAAATACCTATGTCGTATATAAATTGTATATATCCAATGGTGTCAATGACCCACATCAAACCCTGTATGAAAAACGCGACGCAGAAAACCGCGGTAGAACCGCATGGTGTGCATGAGAGCAGAGGTATAGATAGAAAATTGCATGTCCAGGTATGTTAAAAAGAAGTCTATGGTACATTGTGTACATGCCCAGACCGAACACCAGGTAAAATACAGTCAGAGGAAACACGAATAGGAGATTTGTTCATTAATGCCTTGCGGGCTAACAGTCTGCAATCTGAATATCCATTCAGCCTCTTTTTGGAGTATTTTCCTGTCCAGGTCCCCCCCTCTAGGGAGGGGTCTCACATGTTCTATACCCTGGAAGACCAAGGATGTGACATCCCCGTCATGGCAGGACCACACATGTCTTGCTACTGGGATATCTACTTTCCTTCTGACGTCACCAATGTGGTCCCGTATCCTTCTCCTGAATTCCCTTTTGGTCTTCCCCACGTATTGTAGGCCACATTTACATGTCATGAGATAAACAATACCCTTTGTTTTACAATTTATGAATGACCTGTTGTCAAAGGTTTTGCCAGTGTGAGTACTTGTAAAATTCTTACTGCATAGTATGGATTCGCAGGCCCTGCATGTTCCACATCTATATGTCCCTCTAGCACTATTTTCCAGCCATGTGCCACATTGTGTGACCGGTTGCAAGTGGCTATGGACCAATCGGTCCCTGAGATTGCGTCCCCTCCTATAGGTAATAAGCGGGGCGTCCCCAACCAGGGTCCCCACATCAGGATCTGCCTTTAGGATGCCCCAAAAACGTTTGAGGACCTCCCTCACCTCTCTATTAGCTGAGTCAAAAGTACCAATAACTCTAATGGGTTCTTCATGCATATCCTTTGGTTTAGGGTTGAGCAGATCGTCTCTATTGCAACCCAACGCATTCTGATATGCACCTCTCAGCACCTCCCTAGGGTAAGCCCTATGTCTGAACCTATTTTCAAGGTCTCGTGCGGATATCCTAAAGTCCGTGATGGTCGAACAGTTTCTCCGTGCCCTGAGATATTGGCCCTTCGGTATGCCTCTCTTAAGATTAATTGGATGACAACTTTCCCATTGTAGTAGGCTATTGGTCGCCGTTTCTTTGCGATACATGTTGGTTTCTAACAGCCCTGTGTCCGTTTTGGATATCGTGATGTCCAGGAAGGTGATTCTAGTATCTTGAATTTCGGATGTGAAAAAAAGACCTAGTTCATTTGCATTCAAGATCTCCACAAATTCCTTAAATTCCTCCCTGGTCCCTGTCCATAGAATGAGAACATCATCTATGAATCTCATCCAGAGCAGAATACATGATGACCATTTGTCCATGAGCTCGCTGAACACAACTTCCTTTTCCCACCAACCCAGATATAGGTTCGCAAAGGTGGGTGCACATGGACTACCCATGGCCACTCCTCTGAGTTGGTGGTAGATCTTTTGATCAAATAAAAAGAAGTTGTGTTCTAGGACAAACCTCAGTAGTTCAATCACAAATTTATTGTGGGCCTGGTATTGTACCCCTTTATCCATCAAAAAGTGTTCAATAGCTCTACATCCCTGACTATGTGGAATGGAGCTATATAAGGACTCTACATCCAGAGATGCCAATAGTGTCTGACCATCACACCGTATACCCTCCAGCCTCCTCAGCACATCCATGGTGTCCCTCACGTATGATGGCAGGGACACCACAAATGGCCTAAGGACCTGATCAAGGTATACGCTTGCATTTTGTGTGAGGCTGTCAATCCCAGATACTATGGGACGACCCTTGAGAGGGTACAGGCCCTTATGTACCTTGGGTAAGCTGTAAAATGTTGCCGTTAATGGGAACTCTTTCAACATGAAGTTCATTTCCCTATCGTTTATGAGGTTATCCGATTTTGCTGGGCCAAGGATCTTTTTTAATTTCTCCTTAAATATAGTCATTGGGTTGCTGGACAGGACCCCATAACAGTCTCGATCATCCAGAATGTCATGGCACATCTTACTGTATTGTGAACGATTTAACACCACTATATTCCCCCCTTTATCCGAGGGTTTAATAATGATATTATCGTCCCTCTCTAAAGATAACAAAGCTGCCATCTCTCTACTGGAAAAGTTGGAGCCGTGCTCCTTATGATTGATCAATTTGAGTTGATCCTCCACTACCTTCACAAAAACATCAATGGAGATCTTGAATGCAAATGAACTAGGTCTTTTTTTCACATCCGAAATTCAAGATACTAGAATCACCTTCCTGGACATCACGATATCCAAAACGGACACAGGGCTGTTAGAAACCAACATGTATCGCAAAGAAACGGCGACCAATAGCCTACTACAATGGGAAAGTTGTCATCCAATTAATCTTGAGAGGCATACCGAAGGGCCAATATCTCAGGGCACGGAGAAACTGTTCGACCATCACGGACTTTAGGATATCCGCACGTGACCTTGAAAATAGGTTCAGACATAGGGGTTACCCTAGGGAGGTGCTGAGAGGTGCATATCAGAATGCGTTGGGTTGCAATAGAGACGATCTGCTCAACCCTAAACCAAAGGATATGCATGAAGAACCCATTAGAGTTATTGGTACTTTTGACTCAGCTAATAGAGAGGTGAGGGAGGTCCTCAAACGTTTTTGGGGCATCCTAAAGGCAGATCCTGATGTGGGGACCCTGGTTGGGGACGCCCCGCTTATTACCTATAGGAGGGGACGCAATCTCAGGGACCGATTGGTCCATAGCCACTTGCAACCGGTCACACAATGTGGCACATGGCTGGAAAATAGTGCTAGAGGGACATATAGATGTGGAACATGCAGGGCCTGCGAATCCATACTATGCAGTAAGAATTTTACAAGTACTCACACTGGCAAAACCTTTGACAACAGGTCATTCATAAATTGTAAAACAAAGGGTATTGTTTATCTCATGACATGTAAATGTGGCCTACAATACGTGGGGAAGACCAAAAGGGAATTCAGGAGAAGGATACGGGACCACATTGGTGACGTCAGAAGGAAAGTAGATATCCCAGTAGCAAGACATGTGTGGTCCTGCCATGACGGGGATGTCACATCCTTGGTCTTCCAGGGTATAGAACATGTGAGACCCCTCCCTAGAGGGGGGGACCTGGACAGGAAAATACTCCAAAAAGAGGCTGAATGGATATTCAGATTGCAGACTGTTAGCCCGCAAGGCATTAATGAACAAATCTCCTATTCGTGTTTCCTCTGACTGTATTTTACCTGGTGTTCGGTCTGGGCATGTACACAATGTACCATAGACTTCTTTTTAACATACCTGGACATGCAATTTTCTATCTATACCTCTGCTCTCATGCACACCATGCGGTTCTACCGCGGTTTTCTGCGTCGCGTTTTTCATACAGGGTTTGATGTGGGTCATTGACACCATTGGATATATACAATTTATATACGACATAGGTATTTTTCTTTTTTGCCATTGGTGCGCTATTGAACTTTTTACCATTAACCACAAAATAATCTGACGTTATGCCCTCCCTAGGTCTATTTAGTACGGGTTGGCCGCAATCTTTAATCTTCTTTCTACTCATGCTTAGTATGTGATGGGATACTACCCACTTTTGATCTTGGACGGATATGGGATAGAATTATGGTACTTTGGGGAGTCAGTCTCGGAGTGAGACGATTCCCCCTACGATTGAGCTCCTCCCCATGTATTAACACGGCCCTTTTCCACAGGGCCGTGTGTTACCATTATATCCACACGATGTATTTTTGTCAATTGACAACTCAGGAGCCGCGTCTAGCGTCCCCCAGTTACCATGGACGCTTTTGTCGTCCAGGAACCTCCATCGGTTGCTAGGCCCTCGGGACCCCGCCTCCGGCACGTCACTGGTTGCCGTGTAATATGCGGATTGGCGGTTTACCTAGGTTACTACCTTTGGAGGGCGGGCTCTCAGCCTTTTTAAGCCCTTAGTTTCCCCGGCGCGTGTACGGCCAATGCATCAGTGCCGTGCATGCGTCTGGAGACTATGAATCAGCACAAAAACAGTGCTATCCAGTGCTGTTATATTGTTATCACCTCGATATTTGGAATAAATCAAAATCTATTAATCCCTGAGGAAGCATCACTTTACATGTGATGATGAAACGCGTAGGATTTAGGATTTAGATAGACAATTATTAATGGCAAAGATATAGCGTTATTATACAATAAACAGATAGGTGGATTCTTTGGGGGGAAAGAGACAATTTCACTCCACACCACCTATCGTGTCGCAATCTCTTGCTTTAGCCTGGTCTGGCATCAACGGCTAGTAGAGCCACAATTTTATGAATTTAACCAATAAACCTATTTTTAATCGTTCTTCCAGGCGGTGAACTATATTGAATATTGAACGACATACACTATCTTATTTCAGTGAATCTTCTGCAGCACAATATCCCGATTTTCAAATTCCCCAACAATGACGACAGCAACTTCATTGACAGTTGGTGCGTTGTATCGACCGCTCATGCTCTCATGTTGGCCTTCGGTCAGCATTGATGATAGTTATCCGAACTCATCATTTCCAAAGAGCTCTTGAATATCTCGACATAACAGTGATGATTCGTGAAGCATCTGTTGCAGTTCCAGCAAAATGTCGGCCCGGGTTCCAGGGACGTTGCTCTGTCGTTGCTGAACTTGAAGCTTTTCATCGCCCATGAAATAAATCTGGAGAAACTTTGGAGGTTCATTGGGCAATGGCAGGAGCGATCCAAGTCGATGGAAAACTTGTCCCTGAATTTTGAAGGTGGGCATGAAGCCTCTGTCTCGAATTTCGTTCACACCAAACGAAGTCATCTGAAAGCAAGAGTTGTAGCGCCTCAAATTTCACAGAAAGTGATTGGTTTGGGGAGTGTTTGCAGTCATTAATAACTTGAGTGGTTCTGGTGGTGCAGTAAGTGGGGGTAGTTGAACCTTGCCAGCAGAGCAGCACATGCCAGGTGGCACTGACTTCCACTTGTGGGCTTCACAATGTTCACAGGTCCAATATTTACCAAGTCGTGCAGATCTTATTCAATTGTTAGGTCGTATTGCATAGCAGCTTTGTTCATGCAATCCCAAGATGTTCGTTGAGAAACAATATTTTTTGTGCCTTATGCTCGAACCCGACGATCAGTCGCTTGAGGTGTTTCTTCAGCTCTTGCGGTCGCTTGTCGCAATCTTTGATCTTCAAGCCGATCATTGGTCATTTCTTGCGCTTCTGCTGCTCGACGTATTCTTTGAGCCAAGCGTCGACCTTCTCTTTGTTCAGGAGTTTTTCTTTTGGGAGCCATGGTCAATGAAAAGTAAATTTCAGTAAAAGTGACTTTTAAACCAATCAAAATTTGCAAAAGGTGGCAAACTTTGTTTGACGTCCAATGCAATCACAAATCGCTATAGGTTTGATTTTCAACCAAAGTGACTTTTAAACCAATCAAAATCTGCAAAAGGAGGCAAACTTTGAGAAATATCCAATCCAATCAAAAATCGCTACTGGTTTGTTTTACAACCAATCAAAAATCGTGTTGGTTTGTTTTTCAACCAATCAAAAATTACGATCAGGCAAGTGTGTACTTCGATGCAAATTGAAAAGTGAATAGTAGTGAAAAGTAAATTTCAGTAAAAGCAATTTTAAATCCAATCAAAAATCGCAAATGGAGGCAAACTTTGTTCAATGTCCAATCAAAAATAGCTATTCGCTGATCGGGCTTCAAACAAACAAATTTCATATAGTTCTATCCAGTATCGGGCTGCTCACACCAAATGCCTTTGACTGTAACAAGATGGCTGCCGTCACCATAATAACCAGCACAGCACATTGAGCCGCATTTATCAAAACTGTTTAATATAAAAACATATCCTGTGGCCCATAGCAACCAATCAAAGCTCAGCTTTCATTTTTTTTCCCACTGTGCTGGAAATATGAAAGCTGCACTGTGATTGGTTGCTATGGTCAACAAATCCAGTTTTTCTATTAGACAGTTGTTTTAAATGAGGTTCAATCTTCTCCAATAAGTTCCAAGATGTCTGCCATTGCAACCAGCACAACACATTGTTCTCATATAAGGCACAAGATGGCTGCTATCACCATAGTAACCAGCACAACACATTCTTCTCATATAAACGACAGTGGCTCTCATTATGAGACATATATGATATTGTAATTTTCAGTAAACACTAACATTGAATGTCTAATTTATATCAATAACCAAAAGAATTGTCTGTAACATGGATATAACAATGAACGTTATAATGGATTGTGTCCATAATAAATCTGGAGACATTTCCATAACAGAGACGTTCCGTTAATGCACAGAGCGTTAGTGTGTGGATGAACAAATAGGTTATAATCTCACTCATACCCCTCCCCCGTACTATTTATCATTACCAATTAACCCAAATCCATAGCAGCAAAAGCATTGATGACTCTCCCCCTTTCTGCCTGAAAACAAAAATTTGCATAAACACCACCTTTCCTAACCCAGCTTGCTGGACTGTCTCCCACAAAACGGGGTTGTTGGCAAATATACCAAAATACACAACCTGCCTATATATACTAACCTTTATCCAGTATAGTAGAAGGACTGTAATGTCTCCCATGTTACATGTAGCAAGTTGTTCTGATCATGTCCCAGGAAAACACAGTAGAGATGACTTCTCTTTGTAGCAGGAGATGGAGTACGGTCTTGTGAGGGATATTGGGCGTCCTCTCCTGGATGTGGAGTCTGGTGGCAGCAGGCGGTATTAGATGTGTGTTTGGTCTCTGAATATTGTACCGGGAGGCAGATTATGATTTCAGCAGCAGCAGTGTGACATAACTCTGGTTGTTACATCCCTACCAGCAGCCAATCAGGTAAGCTTTTAAAATTTCCAAAGCAGGTATTAGAAATCCAAGCAGCAATCTGATTGGTTGTTATGGCTTACAGATTTAAACCAATGAAAAATCGGGCTTCAAACAAACTTTAAAAAATATATGATATATACACACACACACACACACACACACACACACTCACAAGTTTGGGGTCACCCAGACAATTTTGTGTTTTCTATGAAAACGCACACTTATATTTATCAAATGAGTTGCAAAATGACTAGAAAATATAGTCAAGACATTGACAAGGTTAGAAATAATAATTTTCTCCTTCAAACTTTGCTTTCGTCAAAGAATGCTCCATTTGCAGCAATTACAGCATTGCAGACCTTTGGCATTCTAGCTGTTAATTTGCTGAGGTAATCGGGAGAAATTTCACCCCATGCTTCCAGAAGCCCCTCCCACAAGTTGGATTGACTTGATGGGTACTTCTTGCGTACCATACGGTCAAGCTGCTCCCACAACAGCTCTATGGGGTTGAGATCTGGTGACTGCGCTGGCCACTCCATTACAGATAGAATACCAGCTGCCTGCTTCTTCCCTAAATAGTTCTTGCATAATTTGGAGGTGTGCTTTGGGTCATTGTCCTGTTGTAGGATGAAATTGGCTCCAATCAAGCGCTATCCACAGGGTATGGCATGGCGTTGCAAAATGGAGCGATAGCCTTCCTTATTCAAAATCCCTTTTACCTTGTACAAATCTCCCACTTTAAAAGCACCAAAGCAACCCCAGACCATCACATTACCTCCACCATGCTTGACAGATGGCGTCAGGCACTCTTCCAGCATCTTTTCAGTTGTTCTGCGTCTCACAAATGTTCTTCTGTGTGATCCAAACACCTCAAACTTCGATTCGTCTGTCTATAACACTTTTTTCCAATCTTCCTCTGTCCAATGTCTGTGTGCTTTTGCCCATATTAATCTTTTCCTTTTATTAGCCAGTCTCAGATATGGCTTTTTCTTTGCCACTCTGCCCTGAAGGAAAGCATCCCGGAGTCGCCTCTTCACTGTAGACGTTGACACTGCCGTTTTGCGGGTACTATTTAATGAAGCTGCCAGTTGAGGACCTGTGAGGCGTCTATTTCTCAAACTAGAGACTCTAATGTACTTGTCTTGTTGCTCAGTTGTACAGCGGGGCCTCCCACTTCTCTTTCTACTCTGGTTAGAGCCTGTGTGTGCTGTCCTCTGAAGGGAGTAGTACACATGGTTGTAGGAAATCTTCAGTTTCTTGGCAATTTCTCGCATGGAATAGCCTTCATTTCTAAGAACAAGAATAGACTGTCGAGTTTCACATGAAAGCTCTCTTTTTCTAGCCATTTTGAGAGTTTAATCGAACCCACAAATGTAATGCTCCAGATTCTCAACTAGCTCAAAGGATGGTCAGTTTTATAGCTCCTCTAAACAGCAAAACGGTTTACAGCGGTGCTAACATAATTGCACAAGGGTTTTCAAGTGTTTTCTAATCATCCATTAGCCTTCTAACAGTTAGCAAACACAATGTACCATTAGAACACTGGAGTGATGGTTGCTGGAAATGGGCCTCTATACACCTATGTAGATATTGCATTAAAAACTAGACCTTTGCATAGTCATTTAGCACATTAACAATGTATAGAGTGTATTTCTGATTAATTTAATGTTATCTTCATTGAAAAAAAAAAAGGAAATTTCTAAGTGACCCTAAACTTTTGAACGGTAGTGTATATATATGAGAAAAAGAATAAAGCAGCACAGCGACAGCAGTGGGTACGGCCTCCTAGGTTGAGGCTAGGAACCCTTGTTAATGAAATCTAAAAATGGAGAGGCAGCACTCCAAGGAAATAGGTGAAAAAAAAAGTGGTATGTTTATTCACCCCAGGCAGGCAACATTTCGATCCGTCTCTATGGCATCTTTGTCAAGCCATTGACAAAGATCCCATAGAGACGGATCGAAACGTTGCCTGCCTGGGGTGAATAAACACACCACTTTTTTTCACCAATTTCCTTGGAGCGCTGCCTCTTAATTTTTAGAATACATAATATATATATATATATATATATATATATATATATATATATCTCAGCAGAAAAGACAGCAGCACTCCAACACAGTCAAATTGATATGTAAACGGGTGCCAGCAAGTAGTCCAGATCCAGAGACTATATCGATATCCCAAAGAAATAAATCTTGCAGCACTCCGATAGAATAGATGAAAAACTGTTTTTTTTATTCAAGCCAACATAGAAAAAGTGCGACATTTCAGTCCAACATTAGGACTTTTTTCAAGCATGGTGATACATACACAATCCAAGGTTTATAAAGCATGTGCAAAAAACAGAGCAATCAATCTCATTAGAATAATTTAAATAAGTAAAAGAATATATAAAGCATGTAGCTAAGTGTAAAATCATGTTTAGGGTATCAAAACATTAAAACATTGATACAGAAGTGTAAAGTGACATATTCAAAAATTAAAATAATAATAGATATGAGAAAAATACATAATACAGACATAATTATATGATAATTAAATATTCAAAAAGCTGTGTCGTAAATTAATCATGTAGGACCATTAACCATTTGAGACCATGGTAGGTAATTCATATATTTAAATAATAAAAAACACAGAAAAAGGTCATACTTACAAATGGACACAGCCAGGTCAGAAACGCTGATGAAGGAGAGTGAACAGGTCCTTTAAATAATAATAGCCACTCCCACTAGTCTTGAGGGGAGTGGTGTGTGTGTGGTGCATGGGATGTGTAGTAAGAAATAATAAATGAATAGTGTGTGTGCAAGTGTAATACTATAAGTAAAATATAGGGGGCAGTAATGAGTGAAGTGCCTCAATAGAAATAAATGGATAATGGGGTGCAAGTGTGTGAAACATGGAGGGATAGTGAGGGATAGTGTGTACGTTATATGATGATCAAATATTCAAAAAGCTGTGTCGTAAATTAACCATGTAGGACCATTAGCCATTTGAGACCATGGTAGGTAATTCATATATTTAAATAGTGCTCACTGTTCACGGCGTCCATGTCCCTCAAGCGCGTACTGAGCCGGCTGACGAAAACCGGAAGGGACGAGTGTAATCAGTCACTAGGATACATAATGCTGGTACGCAAGCGTCACCAACCCTCAGCACGCATGCGCCGAGCGGACGACTAATCGTTGCCAGGCTAGAAGCAACGAGAAATACATCATTAGGTTTTACGAACTTAGTATATATACAGTGAAGGAAATAAGTATTTGATCCCTTGCTGATTTTGTAAGTTTGCCCACTGTCAAAGACATGAACAGTCTAGAATTTTTAGGCTAGGTTAATTTTACCAGTGAGAGATAGATTATATAAAAAAAAAAAAGAAAATCACATTGTCACATTGCCCATGTTGTAGAGGTTAGAGTCAGACTGATTAATTGAGTCTGTGGACAGGAGTCTTTTATACAGGTGACCATTTAAGACAGCTGTCTTTAATGCAGGCACCAAGTTGATTTGGAGCGTGTAAATGGTTTGGAGGAGGCTGAACTCTTAATGGTTGGTAGGGGATCAAATACTTATTTCTCTGTGCACAATGCAAATAAATTTATATAATTTTGACTTTTTTTTTTTTTTTTTTATATCTATAATCTCTCTCTCACTGATAAAATTAACCTAGCCTAAAAATTCTAGACTGTTCATGTCTTTGACAGTGGGCAAACTTACAAAATCAGCAAGGGATCAAATACTTATTTCCTTCACTGTAGATTGCGAACAAGCATAATCTAATTGAACCCTCGTAGGATAGAAGAATGAAGTAGAAAGGCCCTAATACGGGTATGTATAATTATATATATATATATATATATAAATAAAAATAAATTCAAGAATATCCTGGATATGTATTAAAGAAGGTAAATAAACCTATAAAAATTAATGAATGTAAAAGTGAGAAGCAGCAAAAGACCAAAAGAATACAATCTAAATACGTTAAGTTAATTTTTACGGAGAACCATTTTTATTTTTTATTATATAAGAGAAGTATAATAATGATATATAGGTGGACATAAACAGGCGTTCACACGAGGAGGAGGATTCAAGGCCACTGTTATATGACCAATGACACCCAACACCAATGTTGGTGAGACTACCATATCACACTCCCATGTGTACCGTCACCCACTACAACCAACACTCATGTATCGAACCCCACTGGATGATTCCACAGCAGTATGTAAGCACACGAGTTTATACAATAATATTGGAATTTTACTGCAGCTCAATCTCACTCAATAAATAATACAATCTCAAGAATAAATATAAAAATACTCGTAACAGGACATAGTGAAATAAGGTAAGTATAGCTTCCATCTTCTATTTCATAAGGGTCGAATTGATTGTAAATGGTCTGTAGTGGTCCTTCATTCACCATATGATCTAAAGAAATAAGAAATGTGCAAACGTGGGCGTATCACATAATATATATAAGAGGAGGACATCGCTAGAAGATGGAAAGAGACCCAAAAGGGACGAAGTCAGAGAGTAGCTGTAGCCACATTAAACTCCACATTGAGACCCTTAGGTCTCAATGAGTCGAGTAAAAAAAAATCCACTTCAATTCACATTTATGTAGCAGAGTGTGTCTATTTCCACCACTGTGAGGTGGTGGAATATATTCCAAAATCATGAACTTTAAATCCCTTTCAGTATGGCTTTTTTCCAAAAAATGTTTCGCTACCGGCAAATCACGTTTCTTTTTCCTAATGGAATATCGATGATTATTTAAACTGGTTTTAAAGTCACAGGTCGTTTCACCCACATATAATAATGACAGGGACGCCATAAGACATAGATTGCCCAATCCGAGTCGCAGGTAAAACGTTGTCTAATGTTGTATTGTTTATGTGTAAAAGGATGATTAACCCCTTCAGGACTGAGCCTGTTTTGGCCTTCAGGACGAAGGCGATTTTTCAAATCTGACATGTGTAACTCTATGTGGTAATAACTCTGGAATGCTTTTTCCTATACAAGCGAATCTGAGATTGTTTTCTCGTGACATATTGTACTTTATGTTAGTGAAAAAATTTGGTCGATAAATTCAATATTTATTTGTAAAAAACACCAAGATTTAGACAAAATTTGCATTTTTCTAAATTTAAATGTATCTACTTGTAAAACAGATAGTAATACCACACAAAATACTTACTAGTTTATATTTCCCATATGTCTACTTTATGTTTGCATCATTTTTATGAACATCCTATTATTTTTCTAGGACGTTACAAGGCTTAGAACTTTAGACATTTTTTGGAAAATATGAGAAATTGCTGCTAAAGGCTATTTTTTCAGGGACCAGTTCTGTTCGGAAGTGGCTTTGAGGGCCTTATATATTAGAAAGTCCCCATAAATCACCCCATTTTGAAAACTGCACCCCTCAAAGTATTCAAAACAGCATTCAGAAAGTGTTTTAACCCTTTAGGCGTTTCACAGGAATTAAAGCAATGTAGAGGTGAAATTTACAAATTTAATTTTTTTTGCCAAAATTCATTTGTAATACATCTTTTTTCTGTACCACAGAAGGTTTTACCCAAGAAACGCAACTCAATACCTATTGCCCAGATTCTGCAGTATTTAGAAATATCCCCCATGTGGCCCTAGCGTGCTAATGGATTGAAACACCGGCCTCAGAAGCAAAAGGAGCACCTAGTGGATTTTGGGGCCTAATTTTTTTAGAATACATTTTAGGCACCATGTCAGGTTTGAATAGGTCTTGTTGTGCCAAAACAGTAAAGACCCCCCCCCCCCAAAAGTGACCCCATTTTGGAAACTACACCCCTCAAAGAATGTATCTAGTGGTATAGTTAGCATTTTGAACCCGTAGTTTTTTTGCTAAATTTATTTGAATTAGTCTGTGAAGATGAAAATCTACTTTTTTTCCTGAAAAAACATAGAAACTTTTAATTTTTACAAGGAATTAAGTAGAAAAAACACCCCAACATATGTAAAGCAATTTCTTCTGATTATAGCAATACCCCATATGTTGTAATAGACTGCTGTTTGGACCCACAGCAGGGCTCAGAAGGGAAGGAGCACCATTTGGATTTTGCCGGAATAGTTTTCAGTGCCGTGTCGCATTTTCATCCCTCCAGTGCATTGCAAACAGTGGAAACCTCCCAAAAGTGACCCCATTTTGGAAACTACACCCCCTCAAGGAATTTTTTTTAGGGGTAAAGTTAGCATTTTGACCCCACAGTTGTTTTGCTGAATTCATTGGAATTAGTCTATAAAAGGTAAAAATCTACTTTTTTGCTGAAAAAACGTAGACATTTTTAATTTTTACAAGGAATAAAGGAGAAAAAGCCCCCCAACATTTGTAAAACAATTTCTCCCGATGACGTAAATATGCCATATGTGGTAATAAAGTGCGGTTTGGACCCACACCGGGGCTTAGAAGGGAAGGAGCGCTATTTGGCTTTTGGAGCTCAAATTTAGATGGAATAGTTTTTGGGTGTCATGTCGAATTTGCAAAGCCCCCGAGGGACCAAAACAGTGGAAGCCCCCCAAAAGTAACGCCATTTGGAAAACTACACCACTTAAGAAATCTATCTAGGGGTATAGTGAGCATTTAGACCCCCCCAGGTCTTTTGCAGAATTTATTAGAATTGGGGCTTATTCACACGAACGTATAATACGTCCGTGCTACGCGTGTCGCACTGACCTATGTTACTGAATGGGGCCGTTCAGACTGTCAGTGAATTTCACGCAGCGTATGTCTGCTGCATGAAACGCATGACATGTCCTATATTTGGCCGTGTTTCGCGCTGCACGCACCCATTGAAGTCAATGGGTGCGTGCAAATCGCGCTCGGCACACATTTTTATTCTTTTTTTTACTTGTCCCACTAGGGGACATTTAGACTTGCAACTCTGATCGCTGCTGGAATACATTACACTACCTACGTAGTGTAATGCATTCCAACTGTCATTGTGACGTGACAGTCACACTGACAGGAAGCCTACAACGACCAGCCTCCGGTTGGTCCTCTTAGGCTTCGGTACATGGCAGCCCGGAAGCTATTGTCTGGCATCTGGTTTCAACTGTGTTTTTATTGAAAATTTTTCAACAATATACATATAACTTAGAGCAGCATGAAGGGCCATGCAATTCACATAGTAAGACAGTAACTTTCAATAGACAGACAAAACATCTGGGAAAAAACACAGGGGTTTAAGGGGGTGAGGAGGGGGGGGATAGTCGGAGCTCCACCTACCACCTAATCTTGAGTTCCCTGTATCCAATACTTGTCCCACGGGTCCCACACCACTTTGAACCTGTCCAGTTCATTGTCAATAGAGGCCGTCATATGCTCCATTGTACGTATTTCCCTAATTCTAGTTACTAAGTCGATGTGGGAGGGAGGGGTTGTCTGTCTCCATTTCCATGCTATCAACGTCTTAGCGGCTGTAAGAAAGTGTCGAAAGAGTCGAGCTGGTGATTTCCCCAAAGACCTAGGGGGAACATTTAGGAGGTAATGAAGAGGGTCTAAGGGAATATCCTGCTGCAACACCGCCAATGCCAAGTTCTTAACTTCCAACCAATACTGTTGTACCAGTGAACAGCTCCAGAAAATATGGAACAGATCACCTCTCTGACCTCTACATCGCCAGCAATCCGACGGAATACCCGGATTGAAGCTATGCAGAAAGGCAGGGGTATGGTACCAAAACATAAGGATTTTATATTGGTTTTCCTTATATGCAGTGCAGATGGAGGTTTTAGCTGCTTGCGACCAAATAATCTGCCACAATGAGAGCGGGATGGATTTATTCAGTAAGGCCTCCCACTTCAACATGTATCTATGCCCAGGCGGAGGGGAACCCTCCGGGGATAGCAATAATGCATAAATGGCTGAGATAAGCCCCCTAGTGGTGGTAGCATACCGACATAACCTTTCGAAGCTTGTAGGTGCAGTAACCCGCGTGGATCTAAAAGTTTGCTGCATGTAATGTCTAACCTGAAGATAGTGAAAGAACGCAGCGGAGGGAATATTATGATGTTTTTGAAAGTATGAAAACGGGTGAAGCTCTTGCGTGTGGGGATCAACCATATCAGCCAGGTGAAATACCTCAATTCCCGTCCACAATCGGACTATTCGGGAGGTAGTGCCCCCCGGGATAGTGGGAGTGTAGAGTACCGAAGTCAAGGGCGGGCAACCCGATGCCAAATGGAAGCGGTTTTTACAGGTTTCCCACACCTCCCTTTGAAATCTCATGGGACCCAATAAAGATGCAGTCGGCATTACTAGTGGGTCACCCCATAACAGGGAGTTTGGGTGGACCGGGGCCATCCATAGCTTCTCTATTTCGGTCCATTTATTGTACGCCCTTAAAGACACCCAGCTGGGTATGCGACGGAGGTGTGCCGCCCAGTAGTACTTCACCACATCAGGGACCGATAGCCCACCCGCAGATCGACCCGATAATAAAACTGATTTCGGAATTCGATGTCTGCCGGAGTGCCATATGAACCTGAGGATAGAAGACTGCATAGCCCGCAATTCCTTCATAGGTACTGCTACCGGCAAAGTCTCAAAGTAGTACAGTAATTTAGGGAGCAAGGTCATTTTGACCGCTGCTATGCGCCCAAAAAATGACATGGGAAGAGGATCCCACCTGGCCATTAGCTGACGTAGCTCTACAAACAGAGAGGGGAAATTAGCCTTGTAAACCGACGTATAGGAGGGAGTGAGTTGAACTCCTAAATAAGTCAGGGAGGTTTCCTTCCAGTTGTAGGTGTAGTTGTGTTTGAGTAGCTGGAGCTCCTGGTGTGGAACATTAAGAGGGAGCGCTTCCGTTTTAGATGTATTAGTTTTATATCCTGACAGCCTCCCATACCTACGGAGAACTGTAGTAAGGTTAGGGAGGGAGGTATGAGGTTTAGTGATAGTCAAGAGGACGTCATCTGCAAACAGGGAAACCTTAAACTCTTTATCTTGTATCTGGACCCCCGCTATATCCCTGGATTTCCGTATTTGAGCTGCTAAAGGTTCTATGCATAGCACAAATAAAAGTGGGGATAGGGGACACCCCTGACGTGTACCATTCCAGATTTGAAACGGAGGGGAGGTGGAGTGTGGGAGTTTAATTGCCGCTGTTGGTTTGGAGTAGAGACCACGCAGTGCTGTCAAATAAGGGCCCGAAATCCCAAATGAATTTAGAGTTTCGAACATAAATGGCCATCCCAAGCGGTCAAACGCCTTCTCTGCATCTAGACTAAGAAGGATCGCCGATTCCTTTTGCTTTTGGAGGGCATCAATGAGGTCAAGGGCCCTTCGTGTGTTGTCTCCTCCTTGCCTAAGAGGCACAAAGCCCACTTGGTCTTTGTGAATCAAAGAAGGGAGCCAAACATTGAGTCTATTAGCTAGAAGACGGGTGAAAATTTTTAGATCCGAATTCAGAAGGGCTATGGGTCTGTAATTGGAGCACTCTGCGTGGTCTCTACCCGGTTTAGGGATCAGCGTGATATGAGAATGCAGGAATGTTTGAGGGATGGGAGAACCCTGTAGGAATTCATTAAATAACGAAGCCATCCGTGGAACCAAGATCTCTGCAAAGGTCTTATAATACCCATATGTAAAGCCATCTGGTCCAGGGGCCTTACCACTAGGGAGGTCCTTCAATATATCAAACAATTCCTCCGCAGAGATCGGGGCATTCAGGGATGAAAGCTCCTCATCTTTCAGTTTAGGGAGAGCACAGGAAGAGAGATATGCTTGCAGCGTTTCCCTCCGACGAGCCGGATCAGGTGGTAAGGTATTTGGCAGGTGGTATAAGGATTTATAATAGTCATGAAAAAGTGTGGCTATCGTGTCTGGGTGATGCTGGAGTATGCCCGCCTTATCCCGAACCGCCTGTGGAGTACGAACAGTCGCCTGATCCCGCAATAGTCTGGCCAGAAGCGAGTGCGCCTTATTACCTTTGTCGTAATATTTCCTTTTTGTGTATAGTAATGACTTTTCTACCCCCTTCATAGCTAAGTCCTTGAGTTGTGCTCTAGCCTCTATCAATTTCCGTAGTGTCGGGACCGCCGGTTTAATCCCCATTTCTCTCTCCAACTTAGTAATTGTCCGATGGAGAGCCACCCGCTTGGCCCGAGAGTCTCTTTTCAATCTAGATCCCATTACTATGCATTGCCCTCTCATCACCGCCTTATGCGCCTCCCAAAGAGTGGATACTGAAGGAACCGATCCCTCATTAAGTGCATAAAATTCCCGCATATGCCCGGCCAGGCTGTCCCTAAGAGAAGGGGACTTAATCAAAGTTTCGTTTAAGCGCCAATGACATACTCTCGTATTTGGTTTCCCTATCTGTAGGGACACAGAAACTGGTGCGTGATCTGACCAAGAGATGGGGTCTATATTCGCCCCCTGGAGCGCACGGAGGGCAGGGACATTACCAAAAAAGTAATCTAAGCGTGTATGAGTGCTGTGCGTATGGGAGAAGAAGGTATAGGACCTATCACCTGGGTGATCCACTCGCCACAAATCATAGAGCTGGTGCTCTCTAATTAGTTGCCTAAAACGTGTAGAAAGTCCTGTAAGGGTGGGCGTCGGAGTAGCGTGTGTAAGAGAGACCCTATCCATGGACGTGGAGAACGGGACATTAAAATCTCCTCCCACCAGCCATGCCCCCCTAGGAAGCTTCTGGAGTTTAGAAAGGAGTCTACGTAGGAATGGAATCTGTGCGGTATTAGGAGAGTAAACGTTACATAAAACGATGGGCTGTCCAAGCAAAGTCCCCTCTATTATAACATATCTGCCTTTCGGATCTAGATGTGAGGTGTGAACCTGTATGGGGCAGGAAGCTGCTATCAAAATGGCCACCCCCTCCCTTTTGCGACCTGACGAGGCAGAGTACACAGCAGGATACGCCCCTCGGGCAAATTGGAAAGTTCCGGATGAATCTAAGTGTGTTTCCTGCAGAAAAGCAACTTCCGCTCCAAGCGATTTCAACTCCCTGAGAAGCAAGCGTCTCTTCACATTGGAGTTGAGACCCTTGACATTAAGTGTGACAAATTTAACCATGGTCAAAGATGTATGAAAGAGCAAAGAATGATGTGGAAAGTGCGGATGTATACAGCTCACAGTTATGTCGGGGCCAGTCCCATGTCGGTTTCAAAGCAAGCAGTGTTCTACGGCGTCCTTCTACCTTGGAGGTTCTTGGAGGATTCACTGTCGTCTCAAGTGTTATTTCGGATGAAAGTAGGAGGGGAGGGAAAGACACTGGGGTAAAGACGTACCAGGGAGACAATACACATATCTGCAGTGAGAACAAAGAGAAATGCATGAGATCAATGAATTTCAAACACACTCAGAAAATACTACCAGGGAGAATACTATACCCTGGGGCGGGTGATATTAAAGCAAAAGAAAACTGGTAATACAATATTACCCTTTGCAACTCTCTCTAAAAACAGAGGGAGAACTGCAAAACAAATTACCCCTATCAAAAAAGGAGGTCGGGTCTCAACAGTCGAGGAACCTAGTACAAAAGTACGTATAAATACGTACAGGCCGAGAAAAAACAAAAAGGGGGTGAAAGAGCCAAGTGTATCCCGGGCAATCGCGCCCTGCCACAATTTACGTTAACGAATTAAAGCGAAACAACATAAAATCAGAAATATAATCCTAAATGCATTTTTAGCCTAGGATAGTGCAACTGGCGAAGGGAGCAGCTGGTATGGGTGACCAGGCTCCTTCACATATATTACGGAGGTGCCGTGTATCTGCGCAGCGTCAATCAATTCAAATCAGGTCTTGGTGAACTTCGGGTAGACTGTCGTCTTGGAGAGGTCCTCCGCTTATTTCGGACCGACTGCCAGACTGGAGGTGGAGACGAAGGCGGCAAAGGAGTCTCCCAATTCTGCATCTTGGGCGTTGGTATACCAAGGGAGTCACAGAAATGAGGCAAATCCCCTGGGTACCTCAGGGTTGCAGAAACACCATCTCTTCGGGCTGTAAGGGAGAACGGAAACCCCCATCGATAAATAATATTGTGGTCCCGTAGGGCTGCGAGAAGTGGACGAAGCAGACGTCTTTTCTGTAACGTAATCCAGGAGAGATCCGGGAATAACTGAATCGGCACACCGGCATACTCCAGGTCTTTACGCTGACGGGCTTTAAGCATAATGTCCTCCTTAGTGCGGAAATCCTGGACACAGCAGATGATATCTCTGGGCTGAGATGTAATGGATTTTGGTTTCAGTGCTCTATGCGCTCTGTCAAGCGGTATCCGATTAGACGGGGGTGCACCCAAAAGGTCGTTAAAGATAGTCTCTAACACGATGGGAAGATCTTCAGACCCCGAGGGCTCCGGTATGCCCCTTATCCTTATATTATGACGGCGACCTCTGTTATCCAAATCCTCTAGATGCAGTTGCATATCTCTAATGGACGCCAGCTGGGAGGACACTGAAGACTGTATCACAGAAACATGGCGCCTAGTGGCATCGTGGTCATCTTCTAAAGCCTCCACCCTCGTAGCAATCTGCTGTATATGCTGCGACACCCCCGCCAATTCTGAACGAAAAGCTGCCTTCACTTCTTGTATCATACTCTTAAAGTCCTCTTTAGTGGGCAACTGTGAGAAACATTCCCTCCACATAGGGGGCACATCTGAAGGAAGTGAGGCTGAATCCTCCAGGTCAGAATCTGAGGCATATGCAGGGGCCTGGGCATAGGGGGTCAAAGATGGTGTATCCCCCAGATCGTCTCTCCTCCCCGGCTGCTGGATCGTGGGCCGTTGGGGTTTAGGTGCAGGCCAAATCTGTAGGGCCATTTGTGCTGAGGGCTGTGACATTGGTGGTTCAAGCAGGTGTACTGGGGCCTCTGACTGAGCTGATGCTCCTCGTGGCCTGGCCTCCATTGCTCCTGGGATAGGGGACCCCCTTCCCTGCTGTTCACAGGACGAGGTGGAGGACAGCTTAGGGGAGCTGGGAGGGTGAACTTTAGCCATCCGGCTATTCAGCTTACCCTGTACGTGGGGCACTGTCTCCTCTCCCTGCTCGGACATCTCCCCTTCCTTCTGACACGAGGCTGTCCAAGATGGCTGCGGCTGAGGGAGCGGCGTGGCTTGCCGCCGAAGAAAGTAGCCGTCGATCGTTGGTGGAGCGGCGGCGACCTGGTGCTGTGCTGCAGGGGTGAGTCTAGACCCTTGGGGTCTTTTTTTCCCCATATGAGGCACCTTTCCCCGCTGTAGGCTGCTGGATCTGCGTGGCAGGGCGCGGAGCTCTCAGTTTATGCGACCGGCGCCATCGACTGCTGGCCACGCCCCCCCTTGTCTGGCATCTGGTTGCCATGGGTACCATCGCCAGCCGTGATTTCACGTGGGGGCTGCTGATCTCGGCTAAAATCCTTAACCCCTTCCCGCTCCTGGACGTACTATTAGGTCATGGTAGCTGTATCGTTCGCGCTCCATGACCTAATAGTACGTCTCGGGAGTAACAGCCATTTCGGCCGTCCTCCCGACACATACAGGAGCAGTGACAGCTGCTGTCTCGTACAGCAGCTGCCGCAGCTCCTACAGCGGGGACCGATCGCTGTGTCCCCGCTGATTAACACCTTAAAAGCCGCATTCAATAGAGATCGCGGCTTTTTAGGGGTTAAGCTACCATCGCCGGCCTGCTACACGATAGCGGCGAGCGATGGTTACTATGGCAACCGGACACCAAACAATGGCGTCCGGCTATGCCATCGACGGAAGCCTAGTGGGTCCTGACAAAGTCAGGACCCACTATGCTTGCTGTCAGTGAGTAGCTGACAGCTCTGATACACTGCACTACGCATGTAGTGCAGTGTATTAGAATAGCGATCAGGGCCTCCTGCCCTCAAGTCCCCTAGAGGGACAAAGTAATAAAGTAAAAAAAAAAATTAAAAAAAAAAAAATGATGTGTAAAACTAAGAAAATAAAGGTTTTTAAAGTAATAAAAGTAAAAATCCCCCTTTTTCCCCTATCAGTCCTTTATTATTAATAAAAATAAACTATACATAATTGGTATCGCCGCATCCGTAACGGCCTGAACTACAAAATTATTTCGTTATTTATCCCGCACGGTGAACGCCGTAAAAGAAAATAATAATAAACCGTACCACAATCACAATTGTTTGGTCACTTCACCTCCCAAAAAAAATGGAATTAAAAGAGATCAAAAAGTCGCATGTACTTAAAAATGGTAATGATGACTTCCGGTTCCGGCGCTGGGGATGCAGGACGCGAGTGACTGAGCTCCTGCTCCCGTCCAGCCTATCTGCTTGCAATAGTCGCTTCGATGACGACAATCAGCGGTGAAGTCACCAGCCCTGCACACGGAATCATCACAGGTGGTGCCTGTATGGACAGGTACCTCCTCAGAAGCGCGCAGAAGTCAGCCATGGAAGACTCAGCCGCGGCCCTGGTAAAGGGAGGTAAGATGGCGGCACTTCCCGCCACTGCGACCCTGCTATACACACAGGAAGATGAGCTGCAGCACCATCAGTCCCAGCTTTCAAGCCCGACAGAGCACATAATGTCCGCTCTTCCTGCAGCCATTGATTATGTAGCCCTGGCCCGAGAAGTAGCCAAACAGATAGCGCCAGACCTGCAAAAGACGCTGGAAAAAACGGTGCAAGATTCCCTAAACCGCGTGCATGCGGAGCTGGCACAAGTCACTATCAGAGCTGATGAGTTAGAGCAGCGTATGACGCTGCTGGAGGATGAAAATGAGCGTCTGCAATCCAAACTCAGAGGGGTGCTGTCTGTTACTACGCAGTTGGGGGACAAGGTGGAGGATCTGGAAAACCGCTCCAGGAGGAGCAACCTGCGACTGGTGGGGCTGAAAGAAGCGGTGATATCTTCTGATTTGCAATGAGTGTGTGAGAGGACATTGCCAGAAGCATTAGGTCTTCCCCGTCCCTGCCGGGTGGAGAGGGCGAACAGAGTGGGGCCGGATCCCAGAAACCTCCCAGCAACAGACAACCACAGTTCGCTTCGTCCCAGACAAGTAATCTTTAAGCTGTTGGATTACAATGATAAGGTGGCACTTATGAAAGCATTCCGCAGCAGATCGCGTCCCTTGGAAATACTGGGCATGAAAGTGCTACTTTTTGAGGATTTCTCGGCGGAGGTTGCAAAACGAAGGCGGGCTTTCAGCAAGATCTGCACCGCGCTGTTCCAAGCGAAAATACGTTTTAACCTGCAGTACCCAGCCATCTTGCGGTTTTTTCAAGAGAACGGGCGGAACAAGGTTTTCACCACGCCACAGGAAGCGGAGGACGCACTTACGGAGTTTTGTAGGCGCAGACCACAGCAAGAGGAGAGTCACAGTCCAGTACACAGTCCGAATCGCAAGTCGAGAGAAGCCAAACGGAACCGACTAAATATGGAGCGAACCTGGGCAGAAGCTTTAATGCCCACACCTGGAAGATCCCGGGGGGAGGGGGGTCGAGCCGGAAATGGATGGGATTCTCCGAAACCGCAGAGGCGTACGCGGGACTGCACCCGATCCACGTCTCCCGATTGACGGACGAAGATCTTTTCAGCACGTTATTTAAGCTGATGTGATGATGATTTTGTGGACGCTGTAGACCAATTGCAGATTCCGACCAGATACAGATAAGTTTACAGATAATTTGAAAGTTTTGAGGGAGATATTTGGCGGTAGTATACGGCACTCTGTACCGGTCAACAGCTGGCATATGGTTATAATGTTACAATGTTGAAATGTATGCACTCTGGTATTTCCCTGCATTTTCACTACAGGAGATCAGTGAGGGAGTTAGATCAGGCGCTGAGATTTTTCCTTGTGGGTGGGATTGACCGGAAATGAGACAATGCCTCCCCCACACAAGGGATTAGCTGTATCTGTCACAGATGGCAGATTGGGGGAAATTGTGATAGAAGATATGGGAAAAGAAGGTAGGGAAACCTTGAGGCGAAGCAAGATTCATGTGGATATGTGATTTTAAGTCTGTTTGCATAAAAGTCATGAAGATATAATCCAAACGGACGCTAGGCTGTTAAAATTGATGATATGGGAATGTATAAGAGTGTGCACAGGCGACAAAGAGGTATTGAGGGGGCAAGGACAGGTGTTACTTCCTCAGGGAAGGAGTCATATGTGCAGGCTGGGGGGAGGGAGGGGCGTGTTCTGATATAACAGAAAAAAGTGAAGTCACGTACACCAGTGGGTATGAAGGGGCTGCTAACCCTTGCCGCAGGTGATTTGAGGGTTTCGTTAGATAAGGGCCGGTTGGCCTTGTTGGTTCTGGCTTATAAGCCGGGTTTTGGTTATGTTGTTAATGTTTATACATGGCTCTTGGAAAAAGACGGATCTGACTCCCCGAACTTAGCACGACTTTTAGGCACTTTAGCTCATCTTATACATGGCCCAATAACATGAAAATAGTCTCTTGGAACGTTAAAGGGCTGAGATCCCCACAGAAACGGACCAAACTTTTACGACACATGAAAAGATTGCACCCAGATGTGGCCCTATTGCAGGAAACTCACCTTACCGAGCCGGAGTTTAAGTATTTGCAAAAATTCTGGGTGGGTCAGGTTTTTGGCTCGTCGGCAAGGGAGGGTAAGGCGGGAGTTATAAATTTGGTAAATAAAAATTTTGTGTTTACACTGGTGTCCCAGGAGCGGGATGACGAGGGCCATTGGATCCATCTAGTGATGGAGCATGCAGGGGAAACCGTCAGTATTCATAATGTGTATGGCCCAAATACGGTTAACACTGGTGTTTTTGGTCATTTGGAAACCCAACTCCAGCAGGATCGCACTAGGTTTTTGATTCTAGGGGGAGACCTTAACACTGTAAGATCTTCAAAGGAGGATAGGCGCGCAGGGACTAGTTCGCAGAGAAATAGAGATAAGATCTTGCCCGACTTTTTAAGACACACGGCCCTAATAGATGCGTGGAGGAGTCTACACCCAGATGCGCGGGAATATACACATTTCTCCCATGTTCATCAGTCATGGTCGCGTATTGAGTACTTGCTAGTTAGTGACGCATTATCGTGGCGTTTACGTGAAGCGACAATTGAAGATCTAGTCATTTCGGACCATGCTCCGGTTACCATTACCTTGGCCGACACAGTAGCTAGAGGAACGGATTTTATCTGGAGGTTTCCCGCCTTTCTGGCAAAGGATGAGGGCTTTATACAGAAGCTTAAGGGGTGGTGGATGGAATTTGATGGGGATAATGTATCGCATCGCTCGGAACCGTCATTGTATTGGCGTACAGCTAAAGCGGTAATACGAGGAAAAATCATGCAATATATGTCTAATCTTAAACGTAAGACGACCGAAGGATACAAGGCAGCGAGCGACAGATTACGGTGTGCATACACAGCATTTCTACACTCTCCATCACTGACATTGGGGGAGGAATGGAGGGAAGCCAAGCGACAGTTTGATCAGTGGTTAGACAAAAGAGAGAGTATTTACCGGTCCCAATTTGATGCAGATTTAATGTGTTTCGGCAATAAAGCGGGCAAATTATTAGCGCGATTAGCAAAAGGGAGGTATGCACCGTCGCACATATCAACACTTAACGAATCAAATGGAACTCCTACTTCAGACCCAAAAAAAATCAATACCATATTAAGTAAGTACTACCAAGCCCTTTACTCAGAAACACCCATAGATCTCCAAAAAGGGAGGGAATTTTTGGAGAAGGTGAAGCTACCAGGGCTCACCCAGGAGCAAAATGGTCACTTGAGCGCAGAGATTACATTAGAGGAAGTCTGGAGCGCCATCAAGACCTTATCTAACGGAAAGGCCCCAGGTCCGGATGGATTCACAGGGGAGTTTTTTAAATCTCTGAGAGAGGAAATCAGTCCTACCTTTGTGGCATACTATAATATTTTACTAGGCACGGGGGCTTTACCAGCAGAGGCTAAAGTAGCGCATATAAAAGGTGCTACCCAAAAAGGGGAAGAATCCTCTTGACCCGGGGGCGTACCGTCCCATTTCGCTGATAGACCAAGATCAGAAATTGCTCACAAAAATTCTGGCCAATCGGCTGGCTATGTATCTACCCATACTGGTGGGAAAGTCCCAAGTAGGCTTTGTAAAGGGCAGGGCAGCAGTGACAAATCTACGCAAGGTGTTGACGGTGCTAGAAACAGTCAGGCATGATCTCCAGCCAGGTACCAGGCCGGCACTTTTAGCGCTAGACGCAGAGAAAGCCTTTGATAACATACAATGGGAATGGCTGGGGATGGTGCTAGACAAAATGAACATTCAGGGAGACTTCCGGGTCTTCCTGAAGGGAGTCTACAATAGCCCGCAAGCACGTGTTCACTCCTCAGGGTTCCTATCAGATCCCTTCCAATTACATAAAGGAACACGACAGGGTTGCCCCCTATCACCCCTGTTATTCAATCTGGCATTGGAACCTATGGCTAGATACCTGGAGGAATCGGATATGTTCAAAGGCATTCAAGTAGGGTCTTGTGCAGTGAAATTTGCCCTTTTAAGTCGAATCCTCAAGAGCATTTAGGGACGGTTTTTCAATTTTTACAGGAATTTGGACAATGCTCGGGATATAAAGTCAACATAGCTAAGAGCAAACTGCTGGAGTTGGGCAGGCCATTGCCTAAGACCTTTTGGCAATCCTTGGGTTGCGGGATATCACCGGTTGAGCATTGCATTACTTATCTGGGTATCAAAATAGGGAAGGCACCAGACACTCTGTATGGCCTAAATTATCCCCCATTAATTAAAAAAATACAAGCGGAACTCACTAGATGGGGCCAATTGCCGTTGTCCCTCCTTGGAAGATTCCATCTGATTAAGATGGTTAGTTTCCCCAGATTGCTATACCCCTTTCAAACACTTCCTCTATTATTGAAGCATGTGGATGTCTCGAAACTGACGGCTTCATTCACTAAATTTATATGGGCAGGAAAAAGGCCGCACATAGCACTTACCAAGTTTATGATGGGTAAACAAGAAGGGGGTGTGAACTTTCCGAATGTCAGGGGTTATAACGTGGTCTGTCTTTTTCGCCATGTAGTAGATTGGCTTCATGAGACAAGCAATTATTCCAATTTAGATCTGGAAGGGGAGTATGCCTCACCCTGGAACCTAAAAGCTTTGTTACATTGTAGAGTTGCTTCTCTTCCGTGCCGTCTCAAAACCTCCATTGTATTGAGAGATACAGTTCTAGCTTGGAAAGTGGTACGTAAACAGTTTGGGCTGCCTCACCTGGTCTCGAAATATATGCCGTTAAGCGGGCATCCAGAGTTTTTACCGGGAATAGACAAGGGGGACGGAATTGCCTCATGGGGGAGGGTAGGCATGGGAAATGCAGGGGATCTTATGCACACAGAGGAAAAGAGGTGGTTAACTGGGGAGGAAATCACCACTAAACTGAGACACATAGCAGGGAGGGTCAATTTTTTGCAAGTACTTCAGGTGCGAGCATTTTGCACCTCCAGGCTCAGGGATTTGAGTAAGGAAGCTACCTCGCACACTCTGGATGAGGTCATGGGTCCAACAACTGGGCGGGCGACCATTTCGGGGCTGTATGGAGCATTGAGAGATGGTTTTGTTCGGCCGCAATAAAGGATTAGTTTTAAAAGCTGGGAACGGTGGACTCAGGATCCAGGTATAGGAGAGATCATACTGGGGGGTTGGGAGGCGGTACGGAAGAGTGTGATAAATGAGAGCTGGAGGGAAACCTATTTTAAGTTGATGCATGCAGCTATATATGGCTTTAATATTCTGCCTTCACAATCTTTCCCTGACCGCATTACAAGTTGTCCCAAGTGCAATACACCACTGACGAATTTGTGGCATGGAGTGTGGGGGTGTGTACATACGAAACGATTTTGGGGGATGGTACAGAAGTATATTGAGGACCATTGGAAAACGAATCTCCCAATGACGCCGCAAGCGCTACTATTCCATCAGGCGCGGCCGCCGGAGGAAGAGGGTGCTCGAGGAGTGAGATCACCTCCCGTGCAGGTGCACACGATTCTACTGGTAGCCTTGAGATGCCTCCTGAGTAAATGGCTAGAGGCAGACATGCCGGGATTAGAAATGATTGTGTCGCGGCTGAAACAGTTATTGGTTCTTGAGAGGGTGGAGGTGGAAAGGCGGAAGGAAACGGGAACCAAGAAGCTATTTGATAAGTGCCAAACATTCATAGAATCGCAATGTACAGCAGCCGAAATAGCGGAAATTGTTAGGCCCTTCCAGTACACAAAGTGGTATTGTACACAGCTCTTGGCAGGCACTTTAGGGGGGTTACAACTCTGAATCAGCTGGGGGAAAAAAGGATGAGTAGAAACTTATTAATGACCTAGGTCGTGTCAGGGTTGGGGGAAGTCATGCTTTCGGTCCATCTGAAGATAGACAATTATGCCATGTTCATATGTTTATGTGTTATGTTGAATTTAATTCAAAGTTAATTCCATGACAGTAGAGTGCTGCGCACTCATGATGTAACTTTTACGTGAAATGTTTGTAAGAAAATGTGAAAAAAAAAAAATGGTAATGATTGAAACTACAATTCGTTACGCAAAACATAAGTCCTCGCACAGCTTTATTGATGGAAAAATAAAAAAGTTCTGGCTCTTAGAATATGGTAACACAAAAAGTGAATGATTTTTTACAAAACGTATTTTATTGTGCAAACGCCATAAGACAAAAAAAAACTATAAACATATGGTATCGCCGTAATCGTATCGCCCCGCAGAATAAACTGAATATGTAATTTATAGCGCACGGTGAATGCGGCAAAAAAAATAGAATAAAAAAACAATAGTAGAATTGCTGTTTTTTAGTCACCACGCCACCTAAAAATAGAATAAAAACTGATCAAAAAGCCGCATGCACCCCAAGAAAACTACAATGGATTCCTCAAGGGGTCTAGTTTCCAAAATGGGGTCACTTTTGGGGTGTTTCCACTGTTTTGGCACCACAAGACCTCTTCAAACCGGACATGGTCCCTAATAAAAAGGAGGCCTCAAAATCCACTAGGTGCTCCTTTGCTTCGGAGGCCGGTGCTTCAGTCCATTACCGCACTAGAGCCACATGTGGGATATTTCTCTAAACTGCAGAATCTGGGCAATAAATATTAAGTTGCGTTTCTCTGGTAAAACCTTTTGTGTTTTAGAAAAAAATGGTATAAAAAAGGATTTTCTGACAAAAATAAATATATGTAAATTTCACCTCTACTTTGCTCTAAATTCCTGTGATACACCTAAAAAGTTCATAAACTTTCTAAATGCTGTTGTGAATACTTTGAGGGGTCCAGTTTCTAAAATGGGGTGTTTCATAGGAGTTTCTAATATATAGGCCCCTCAAAGCAACTTCAGAACTGAACTGGAACCTAAAAATAAATAAAAATTATGCAATACTTTGCTTCTCCTAATGAGCATTGCCTACTCCAAGATGACCCCAGTTTTGACCGTTTGTATAGACGGAGACCCCTATTAGACAGTTTCAGTGCCCGGTTTTCCAAAGCATACACCACAGAGACGTGTATTTCTATTGAGGGGTCCCTGGTACATTTTAAAGGGAGGCTTCAATTCCGCCAGTACCTGCCGGGTAAGAGGGCAAGGTATGGCGTGAAGATGTATAAGCTGTGCGAGAGTGCATCAGGGTATATATGAAGGGAAGGACAGCAGTATTCAGCCCCCAAAATGCCCCCCCTTACTGGGAGTTAATGCAAAAATTGTGTGGGATTTGGTGCACCAACTGCTGGACCAGGGTTACCAACTCTACCTGGATAATTTTTATACCAGCGTCCCACTCTTCAACTGCCTCGCTTCCAGAAGTCCTGCGGCATGCGGCACTGCTAGAAGAAATCTGAGAGGCCTCCCTAAGACTCTGCTTGGGCAAACACTCAGAAGGGGTTAGAGCAGGGCACAATCTAGCAGCAACATATTGTGTGTCAAGTACAAGAAAGATATCCTTGTATTGACAATACATGCCCACACCAGTACCCATGTACCTGTACAAGGTACCAGTACAGACACCCCCAAACCAGACTGCATCCTGGACTACAATAGGTACATGGGAGAGTTGGACTTGTCAGATCAAGCCCTGAAGCCCTACAGCGCCACGCGGTGTGGTATAAGAAGCTGGCCGTGTACATCATACAGATTGCATTGTACAATGTGTATGTGCTACGTCAATGTGCAGGCTAGACGGGAACTTTCCTGGAATTTCAAGAGGTGGTTATCAAGAAACTAATTTTTAGGGACCAAGAAGAGGGGGGACCCAGTACTTCTGGAAGCGAGGCCACAAGCATTGTACCAGGGCAACACTTTCCAGGAGAAGTTCCCCCAAACTGGCAAGAAAGGAAAAAAAGGCAAAAGAGGTACAAAGTCTGCTATAAGAGGGGGATAAGGGAGGACACAATATACCAATGTGACACGTGTCCCGAAAAAACAGGGCTCTGTATGAAAGAGTTTTAAAATTTATCATACATCTTAGATTTTTAATCTACCCTGACGCACTCCGCACAGCTTATCTCCCTCATCTTTACCCTCTGGGCCCTGCTGTGTGCCCAGCCAGCTGTTAACCGCCACATGTAGGGTATTGCCGTACCCGGGAGAAACCACATTACAGTTTATGGGGTGTATGTCTCTGGTCAAAATGCTCACTACACCTCTAGATTAATGCCTCAAGGGTGTAGTTTTTAAAACGGGGTCACTTCTTGGGGGTTTCAACTGTACTGGTACCTCAGGGGCTTCTGCCTGCATACATCACTTAGCACCAGAAAATCCCCAGTAGGCCAAATGGTGGTCCTTTCCTTCTGAGCCCTCCCATGGGCCCAAACGTCAGTTTATCACCACAAATTGTGCATTGCCGCACTCAGGACAAATTGGGCAACAAAATGGGGTACTTTATTTCTTGCGAAAATAAGACATTTTCAGCCAAAACTACATATTGGAAAAAATTTATTTTGTTTGAATTCCCAGCCCAATTCAAATAAGTTATGTGAAAAAACTATGGGGTCTAAATGGTCACAACACCAATAAATGAATTCCTTGAGGGGTGTAGTTTCCAAAATGGGGTCACTTCTGGTGGGTTTCCATTGCTTTGATACCTCTGGGGCTCTGCAAATGTGACATGGCACCCGAAAACCAATCCAGCAAAATCTGGACTCCAAAGAACAAATAGCACTCCTTTTCTTCTGAGCCCTCCCATGGGTCCAAACGACAGTTTATGACCACAAATGGGGTATTGCTGCACTCGGGACAAATTGGGCAACAAAATGGGGCATTTTGTTCCCTGTGAAAATAAGAAATTTTTATCAAAAATGACATCTTATTGGAAAAAAATTTCATTTTTTTTAATTTCACAGCCCAATTCAAATACTTGCTGTGTAAAAACTGTGGGGTCAAAATGGTAACAACCATAAATGAATTTCTTGAGGGGTGTAGTTTCCGAAATGGGGTCACTTTTGTGGGATTTCTATTGCTTTGGCACCTCAACACCTCTTCAAACCTGGCATGCTGCCTAAAATATATTCTAATAAAAAAGAGGCCTCAAAATGTACTAGGTGCTTCTTTGCTTCTGGGGCTTGTGTTTTAGTCCACGAGCGCACTAGAGACACGTGGGTCATTTCTAAAAACTGCAGAATCTGGACAATATATATATATATATATATATATATATATATATTTAGAATTGAAATTCAGCAAGAAAAATTAAATTAGCAAATTTCACCTCTACTTTGCTTTAATTTCTGTGAAATGCCTGAAGGGTTAAATAAACTTTCTAAATGCTGTTTTGAATACTTTGAGGGGTCTAGTTTTCAAAATGGGGTGTTTTATGGGGGTTTCGAATACATAGACCCCTCAAAGCCACTTTGGAACTGAACAGGTACCTTAAAAAAAAGGCTTGACATTTTTTGAAATATGAGAAATTGCTATGTGCTAAGCCTTGTAATGTCCAAGAAAAATAAAAGAATGTTCAAAAAATGATGCCAATCTCAAGTAGACATATGGGAAATGTGAACTAGTAACTATTTTGGGTGGAATAACCATCTGTTTTACAAGCAGATGCATTTAAATTCAGAAAAATTCAATTTTTTCTAAATTTAGCAATTTTTCACAAATAATCACTGAATATATAGACCAAATTTTACCACTAACAAAGCCCAATGTGTCACGAGAAAACAATCTCAGAATCGCTTGGATAGGTTTAAGCATTCCGACGTTATTACCACATAAAGTGAAATATGTCAGATTTGAAAAATGGGCTCTGAGCCTTAAGGCCAAAACAAGGCTGCGTCCTTAAGGCGTTAAATGTGGCGATTGGAATCGACCGCCGCATCGAAGGGGTTAACTGCCGGCGATGGGCAGCTGATCGGCAACAGGGAATGCAGGGCAGACACCCTGCACAGTTAAACGGCGCTGCGGTGTAGCGCCGCATGGCGGTTAACTGTCAAAGCACTGACGTAACTGCACGTCGAGGTGCGCAAACTTACTGCACACATAGACGTGCAGTTACGTCAAGGTGCGGGAAGCGGTTAAATATGTACAGGGGCAACACAAGTGGACAATTTATACATTAATAGCAAGGAAAATAGCAGTGAGAATATACAGTATACGATGTCCTTTTCAACAGAGAATATTCAATTTCTTGATGTTAATGTTAAGTTGGTTGATAATTCCTTGACCACAGGGTTGTACACTAAAGATACAGACCGGAATACACTCTTGAGATTTGAGAGTAGCCATCCTAAGAATATGATGGTAAGAATCAAGCATATAGTTGACGATCCTATTGAACTTGATTCATCCTTGGATACGATGATTACTAATTTTCTACAGAGAGGTTACCCAAAACATCTGCTGCTAACACATAGGAATAAGATCGACAGCATACCTAGAGAAAAATTAGTAAAAAGTGCTAAACGCACAGACAAAAAATGGATTCCTTTTATCTCCACCTAGAACGATCTTAGTGGAGATATCTCAAGAATTCGAAATAAACATTGGGCAATTATTAGCAATAGCTATGACCAGATTAGTGAACTTAACAGTCCGCCATTGATGTCATACAGACGACCACGTAGTTTACGTGATAAATTGGTGAAGTCAAGGATGAGCAAACCATCATCCAGTGGTAAACAAACTTTACTCAGATCACTGAAGCCTGGTAATTTTCCTTGCTATAAATGTATAAATTGTCTACTTATGTACAGGAGCAACAAATGTAATCATCCTATTACACATAAACAATACATTAGACAACATTTTACCTGCGACTCGGATTGGGTAATCTATGTCTTATGGTGTCCCTGTCATCTATTATATGTGGGTGAAACGACCTGTGACTTTAAAACCAGATGAAATCATCATCGATATTCCATTAGGAATAAGAAACGTGATTTGCCGGTAGCGAAACATTTTTTGGAAGAAAGCCATACTGAAACGGATTTAAAGTTCATGATTTTGGAATATATTCCACCACCTCACAGTGGTGGAAATAGACACTCTGCTACATAAATGTGAATTGAAGTGGATTTTTTTTTTTCACTCGACTCATTGAGACCTAAGGGTCTCAATGTGGAGTTTAATGTGGCCAGAGCTACTCTCTGACTTCGTCCCTTTGGGTCTCTTTCGTTCTTCTAGCGATGACCTCCTCTTATATATATTATGTGATACGCCCATGTTTGCACATTTATGATATTCTTATTTCTTTCGATCATATGGTGACAGTAGGACCACTACAGACCATTTACGATCAATTCGACCCTTATGAAATAAAAGATGGAAGCTATACTTACCTTATTTCACTATGTCCTGTGACGAGTATTTTTATATTTATTCTTGAGATTGTATTATTTATTGAGTGAGATTGAGCTGCAGTAAAATGCCAATATTATTGTATAAACTCGTGTGCTTACAAACTGCTGTGAATCATCCAGTGGGGTTCGATACATGAGTGTTGGTTGTAGTGGCAACGGTACACACGGGAGTGTGATATGGTAGTCTCACCAACCTTGGTGTTGGGTGTCATTGGTCATATAACAGTGGCCTTGAATCCTCCCCCTCGTGTGAACTCCTGTTTATGTCCACCTATATATCATCATTAAGATACTTCTCTTATATATATAAAAAAAAAATAAAAAAATGGTTCTCCGTAAAAATTAACTTAACGTATTTCGATTGTATTCTTTTGGTCTTTTGCTGCTTCTCACTTTTACATTCATTAATTTTTATAGGTTTATTTACCTTCTTTAATACATATCCAGGTCATTCTTGAATATATATATATATATACACATACATACATATACACACACACGTATTAGGGCCTACTTCATTCTTCTATCCTACGAGGGTTCAATTAGGTTGTGCTTGTTCGCAATCTACTATATATATATATATATATATATATATATATATACTAAGTTTGTAAACACTAATGATGTATTTCTCATTGCTTGTAGCCTGGCAACGATTAGTTGATGCCGCTTTAAGCTCTCATCCACTCGGCGCATGTGTTCTGAGGGTTGGGGACGCTTGCGTACCAGCATTAAGTATCCTAGTGACTGATTACTCGTCACTTGCGAGTTTCGTCAGCCGGCTCAGTACGTGCTTGAGGGACATGGAAGCCGTGAACAGTGAGCACTATTTAAATATATGAATTACCTACCATGGTCTCAAATGGTTAATGGTCCTACATGGTTAATTTACGACACAGCTTTTTGAATATTTGATCATCATATAATTATGTCTTTTTCTCATATCTATTATTTTAATTGTTGAACACACACACACACACACACACACACACACACACACACACACACACACACACACACCTGTTCAAAAGTTTGGGGTCACCCAGACAATTTTGTGTTTTCCATGAAAACTCAAACTTATATTTATCAAATGAGTTGCAAAATGACTAGAAAATATAGTCAAGACATTGACAAGGTTAGAAATAATGATTTTTATTTGAAATAATAATTTTCTCCTTCAAACTTTGCTTTCGTCAAAGAATGCTCCATTTGCAGCAATTACAGCATTGCAGACCTTTGGCATTCTAGCTGTTAATTTGCTGAGGTAATCGGGAGAAATTTCACCCCATGCTTCCAGAAGGCCCTCCCACAAGTTGGATTGGCTTGATGGGCACTTCTTGCGTACCATACGGTCAAGCTGCTCCCACAACAGCTCTATGGGGTTGAAATCTGGTGACTGCGCTGGCCACTCCATTACAGATAGAATACCAGCTGCCTGCTTCTTCCCTAAATAGTTCTTGCATAATTTGGAGGTGTGCTTTGGGTCATTGTCTTGTTGTAGGATGAAATTGGCTCCAATCAAGTGCTGTCCACAGGGTATGGCATGGCCTTGCAAAATGGAGTGATAGCCTTTCTTATTCAAAATCCCTTTTACCTTGTACAAATCTCCCACATTACCAGCACCAAAGCAACCCCAGCCCATCACATTACCTCCACCATGCTTGACAGATGGCGTCAGGCACTCTTCCAGCATCTTTTCAGTTGTTCTGCGTCTCACAAATGTTCTTCTGTGTGATCCAAACACCTCAAACTTCGATTCGTCTGTCCATAACACTTTTTTCCAATCTTTCTCTGTCCAATGTCTAAGTCCTTTTGCCCATATTAATCTTTTCCTTTTATTAGCCAGTCTCAGATATGGCTTTTTCTTTGCCACTCTGCCCTGAAGGCCAGCATCTGGAGTCGCCTCTTCACTGTAGACCTTGACACTGGCGTTTTGCGGGTACTATTTAATGAAGCTGCCAGTTGAGGACCTGTGAGGTGTCTATTTCTCAAACTAGAGACTCTAATGTACTTGTCTTGTTGCTCAGTTGTGCAGCGGGGCCTCCCACTTCTCTTTCTACTCTGGTTAGAGCCTGTTTGTGCTGTCCTCTGAAGGGAGTAGTACACACCGTTGTAGGAAATCTTCAGTTTCTTGGCAATTTCTCACATGGAATAGCCTTCATTTCTAAGAACAAGAATAGACTGTCGAGTTTCACATGAAAGCTCTCTTTTTCTAGCCATTTGGAGAGTTTAATCGAGCCCACAAATGTAATGCTCCAGATTCTCAACTAGCTCAAAGGAAGGTCAGTTTTATAGCTCCTCTAAACAGCAAAACTGTTTATAGCGGTGCTAACATAATTGCACAAGGGTTTTCAAGTGTTTTCTAATTATCCATTAGCCTTCTAACACAGTTTGCAAACACAATGTACCATTAGAACACTGGAGTGATGGTTGCTGGAAATGGGCCTCTATACACCTATGTAGATATTGCATTAAAAAACAGATGTTTGCAGCTAGAATAGTCATTTAGCACATTATCAATGTATAGAGTGTATTTCTGATTAATTTAATGTCATCTTCATTGAAAAAACTGTGCTTTTCTTTCAAAAATAAGGAAATTTCTAAGTGACCCTAAACTTTTGAAAGGTAGTGTATGCGCACGCACACAAATTGAAAATAAGTGTTGGACACTGCTTCACCTCCTATTCCTTCCTGCACAATGATTTCTACACACATCACAAAACATGCCTAGAACACTCTCCCACAGAAGTCAATGGGTCCTCTCCTGTTCGTAGGTTCCTATATTCCACGTGGCTGCTGTAAAGCATATCTCTAACAGCTCAGGCAAGACGGTTGCGCCTATAATCATGTACAGAAAATAGAATAAAATCTACAATCAAAACCAGTCACTTTCTCTGGATGTAACTATAATTAAAGTACCAATATTATCCCACTGTTTTGGATCTTGTGCTTAAACAATCAAGTTTTACCTTTAGCGATGCTGCACACCAAAGGTGATTTTTGTTTAATATTTTAATCGACACTTTTTTTTGGTCCCGCAAATTAAGAAAAAAAAAATTAAAAATTGCTTTACTTTATTTCATGACAGATTCTTATAAAAAGCTTTAAAATCACGTTTACAGTAATTTAAATCTTTTAATATTCAAAAGCAGCAAACAAGAATGAAATGATCTTTCACTTTCATTTATTACCCTTTCACATTAACCTTCTTATGTGGACACAATTGTTTGAATTGTTTGCTACATAAAAACAAAATAACAGGTTCCTTATGGATCGACTGTTTTCATTCAGATTACCCAAATGTGACAACCATTTCTACCAGAATACCACCGCTCGAGTATGGTATTGACAGAGGACTACGGTAAAGCTGCATCTGTGCTGATGGGAAACAGGCATTGCTAGTTTTAGGCTGGTTTCACACACCCTATTTACGGACGTAATTCGGGCGTTTTAGCCTCGAATTAAGTCCGAAAATACGGCTCCAAAGCGTCGGCAAACATCTGCCCATGCATTTGAATGGGCTTCACAATGTTCTGTGCCGACGGTATTTTTTTTTTTTACGCGCCGCTGTCAAAAGACGGCACGTAAAAAAGACGCCCGCGTCAAAGAAGTGCCTGTCACTTCTTTAGATGTAATTGGAGCAGTTTTCCCTTGACTCCATGGAAAACCAGCTCCAATTACGTCCGTAATGGACGCAGCAAAAAGTGCCTGCACATGCTATTACGTCTGAAATTCCGGAGCGGTTTTCTCCTAAAAACAGCTCCGTAATTTCAGCCGTGCACGTGTGAACATGCCCTAAGGGTATGTTCACACGGCAGCCTCCGTTACGGCTGAAATTACGGAGCTGTTTTCAGGAGCATCGTAAAGGCCATTCAAATGAATGCGCAGATGTTTGCCGACGCTTTGGAGCCGTATTTTCGGACGCAATTCGAGGCTAAAACGCCCGAATTACGTCCGTAAATAAGGTGTGTGAATCCAGCCTTACAAGGATTCAGTGATAGCAGAATTGTCGACCGTTAAAAAAAAGGCTTTAAGAAAGAATTGCACAACGCATAATATATGAAATCTATTCACAGTGCTTAGAAGGAAACAGAATTGGACCAGATCACACTCAAGATTGTAACCATGTTTTACTAATATGGGAGCCGGCAGCATCCTTTACATTATTTTATCTATTACAGCAGACATCCCCACTTATTCAACCGGTGACACAGCCATATTCTTTTGCTGAAGGGTTTTACACTCTTGCAAACAGATCTTCGAATAAATATAGCATATAAATAAGTTTTGGGTTTTTTCTTCCCCCATTAAACTACAAAGAAAACCTCATATTAAAAAGGCATGCACAATACACATTATAATCTTAGACCCCACAGTGCCCCGGCCAGCAGAGCAAAAGCATGAAAATATTCACAATTTACAGGAAATGTCAGTTTGATGCAATAATTCATCACCAATACCTGGACAAGTCCAGGACTATGGCAAGTGTAATGTCCTGGTACACCCAATGTACAATTTTTGATTTTATTTTTTCCTTACTAGAAATTAAATTTTCAATCTAGGTGGTTCAGAGTTATAGAGAACCAGTCAGTTCTCCTGACATCTGTTTATAACAATGAAGAATAATGTGCATTGTGCCATTTCCCTGTTATTCCCCCTAGAAAGATATGAATAAATTGAGAACTGGGTGATAGCAATCCCCTTGTCAATAATGTGTGACCCTACAGACTGACACTGTTAGGGTATGTTCACACGTGCACGTCCGTTACGGCTGAAATTACGGAGCGGTTTTCAGGAGAAAACAGATCCGGAATTTCAGACGTAATGGCATGTGCAGGCGCTTTTCGCTGCGTCAATTACAGACATAATTGGAGCTGTTTTTCCATGGAGTCAAGGGAAAACGGCTCCAATTAGCAAGACAGGCACTTCTTTGACGCGGGCGTCTTTTTTTACGTAAAAAAAATGACCGTCGGCACAGAACATCGTAAAGCCCATTCAAATGAATGGGCTTTACCGACACTTTGGAGCCGTATTTTCGGACGTAATTTGAGGCTAAAACGCCCGAATTGCGTCCGTAAATAAGGTGTGTGAACATACCCTAAGTGGTGATTGGACAGCATCATAGGGTGTAGGGACACACTCAGTTGTCAATTTATTCATAGATTTCCAAAAGACGTAACAAAGCAACGGCACTATGTGGAGTACTAAGAAAAGATACCCCTGAATTATTTCATAGGGAATACAAGTACTTAATAAAACAGACGTCAGAAGAGGTGAAAAGCCCTCTTCAAAAAAAGGTTCAATTATCCACAGCAGCCATAAATGGTCTCAAGTGTCTTTACAGTGAGGAAGAAAATTTAAAGTAGACCTGTTAGCAATGCCATGTTACCTTAATTAAGGCTAGTTTGTTCGAGACACAGATTTGAAAAATATTTTAGTTTTGAAAAAGCCCACCTTATTCACGTGTGGAGCCTCCCTCACACACTAGCCTGAGAAGCAGTACCCCATTATATATCACGCCAACAAACTGTAGCGCACTCCAGCATTCAAAAATCAGGAAACTCTGCAAGACACGCTTGCCTTTTATAATGCTCGACTCCTAGGGCTGGGGGAGCTGCAAAACACAACCAGTATTTGTTAGCGAAAAGGGAGGAGAAGGAAAAGACTTGTGGTTCAATGAGCAAAAATAATAAAAAATAATGAACTTTATTTAATAAACTTACAAAACAATTAATGTGAATTGTTAAAATTGTCCAACGACACCTAGAAGCCGGCGGAACGCGTGTCGGGTGCATAGTTTTTACTTTCCAATGTCAGGGTCTCTCTCTCTGCTCAATCTATCTGTCATCAGTGTTTAATAAAATACCTCAACTCGAGTCCACTCGCCGCTTCTGCTTCACTCTAGCGGGGTGAGCGAGGGGAATTACATCAGCACACACGGTCAAGTGATCATACACACTAACAGACGAGAACTCACCCAACATTGCAAGCGGCTCAGAGTCACAACAGCGGCTCATACAAGCCAGTCAGCCTGGGAGCACCACTGTGTTACTGCCTGTCGCTCCTTCAGTCTTCGGCGGTTTGGGCGATACGACACTAGCCCAGTGTTTACTATCCGGTAATCGCATCGAGCAGAACACAGAGCTGGTGCAATTATCCTACCCTATTCACACTTACGGATACTAGCGGACCACGCTGCTGCTATAGCTCTCATGCAAGGGAGCACTTAGCTTGCCTCAGAGCATTCACTAACTTTAACAATCAATTTCCCATAATATGTCAACAGGACTACAGATATCTACAAAACTTTTGAGCATAATTTCATCTTACGTCTTTAGAACAAGGTGATACTCCGGCATATTCATTGTCATTCCCTTGTAACTTATACGGATATTCCTGGCAGCAATGTTGATGGGCAGTATTGTACTAATATCACTGTAGGATAGCAACATTGGACAGTAAGCAATCCACAAGGCAAATTGTGTCCTTTAATAGTGTAGCATTAGGGGTCATCTGCACTAAAATAGTTTTAGACCCGCATTGGACAATTTTAACAATTCACATTAATTGTTTGAAAGTTAATTAATAAAGTTTATTAGTTTTTATTATTTTTGCTCATTGATCCACAAGTCTTTTCCTTCTCCTCCCTTTTCCCTAACAAATACTTGTATAAAACTGGTGGTATACACCTTTGTGGTTCTTCTTATCCACTCTATATGTTAGAACTGAGAGGGTAATTGCAAAAATCTATTCTATTTTGCAAAACACAAACATAATCGGAGGCGGGTAGCTATGCAGACATGCAGTAGAAGGACAGAGGTAGACAATGGTCTCCTGAAAAGCAAGCTCTAATTGATCATTTATCTCTGGCCTGGGCACTCCCATTTATACTGGGCTTTGATTTGGTCTTAAGAGAAAAACGTTTAAAGAGGCAACGTGGAAAGATGCCACTTTTCTTCCGAGAAGAAGCAGTCGAATTTGTCAAGTCATCATGAGATTGGCTCAGACCTGCATCCCGACGATGCCGGCGGAAGAAGAGTTTAGTGCCACTTCGAAGGAATCCAACTGCAATAAAAAGTTAATCAATGTCAGTGGGTAGAGAATACTCTCCATAAAAAAAATACAGAAGTATTTTATTCAATTTACATTTCAGGCAAATTAAGTAATATGGAGTCATTTCTAATACAAAAATAAGTGTTATAATTGTTAAAAATTCTAAATTGCATAAATTTGATTGCTAGAATAGACTCAGGGATGCTGGAAGCTGCTTGTCCGACTCCAGGGAGCACAGGAAATAGGGCTAAATGCTATACTTATTCCCCTGAGCTAGCATCCAATGTAAATCAACCAGCCACAGATGTGTAAAATCAAGGAGAAGCAAAGTGTGGATGCAATTGACAGGAATGGCAGTCAGATGGGCACTCATAAATAAGCCCACTGGCCTTTGATCCCTTGCCTAGACAACGTAATCTTTGCTTTTATACAAGGACTCAAAAGAGCTTGAACAGCATCCATATTCTAGTTAGAACAGCACTGAACCATAGAACAAAAACAGCAAGCACGATACCAATCATTAGTTAAATTGCCCTTTTCTACCACATATAAACGTATTTTGGCGGTTTGGTCTATGCGGACCTCTTGAATAAACAGCTACATTATAGGATTCTGCAAGGAAAAGTAGTACAGTGTAGAGCAATGAAAAGATACATCAAAGTTCACACTTCTACAACAGGTCCAAAAAAAAAACCTTGCATCAGTCTATTGTCCGTTATGATCAAATCACCCACACCGTTTATATTTACAGGAGAAGGCCCCATGCACACGACCGTAAAACAACGGACCATACCACGGTCCGCGGTTTTACGGACCTATTCGGTTCTATTGATTGCGAACACCTTTCCGCTACGGATGGGTGTCCGTGCCGGAGAACTGTGCCGGGAATTATGGAGCGTGTCCTATTTTGTTGATTTTACGGGCCGTGCTCCTATACTTTGTATCATCGTGGGTACGGTCGTGTGCCTTAGTCAAGTTTTATTTTGTTGAAGAGGACATCAGTTTTTCTATCTTTTCAGAATAGTCGTAAAGACTGATTAACATTCGCAACAGTCAGTTCTAATAATTCAACCATGTGACAACAGAAACAATTAAGAAGATAGACTATTCAGTTCAAAGAGGTTTTCAATAAAACTGGTCAATAAAAGTTTGACAATTTCAGCCTCCATACCTTTGTGGTCTTTAAGGCTGCGTGTTTCCAAGGCTCCAGTAGAGCCAGTTTCAGAATCCACATCATCCAGGGATGGTCGATCTGAAACGTCTGACCTCGTGGTGTCAGTGTCTTGATCGTGGGAAGCCACTACCTCAGAAGGAAATTCAGCAGAACCCTCTGTTAAAGACTCTTGAAAATATGTAGAAGTCCCATGCAATGAGGCATCCATGGAAGCTGCATATCCCAGTGAAAGCTCCATCTCATCATCACCAATTGGTACCTGGTGGAAATGGAGGGTCATTTAAAAATTTTTGCAAAACCTTAAAAGGGTATTCCCAGTTTTATTTATGGCATTTCCTGAAGATATGCCATAAATGACTGATAGATGCAGACCCAGCTCTGTGACCCACACCAATGTCGAGAACAGGGGTCACCCGACCCCCGTTTTGCAAGGTGAGGCGGCCGCTGGCTGCCAGTTCTAGGCAGGAACTAGCAGAGCTTGCCTGTTTCCGTAACTCCTATAGAACAGATTCGAGAGACGCTAGTCCAGTGACCTGGAATAGTCAGCCAGCGGCCCCCTTAACCAGGTAAAACAGGGGTCGAGTGACACCCATTCTCGATATAGGTGCGGGTCCCAGAGCTGGGACTTGCTTTATTTTTATGTTGCGAATACCCCTTAAACATATAGAGAGGACAAAACAAGCGAAAAATCCCCCCCAGTAGGTTATCTTTTGAGGTTATACCTTTGACACTCCTGAGATAATCAGCGTGCTACGTTTGGTAGGTGTCTTCTTGGATGACTTGTTGCCAGGTTCAGTTAACTGTCGAATAGCAGTCTCTGCCACAGGATCTAGTTTGATGGAGGATGGGTAGCCACCTGACAAGAGTCAAGATCTAACAGTGTGAACAAATCTCAAATTATTTTAGTACAGACTCTGTATATCTACTTCCATTCTACTAGGGGCAAACATCCCACATTTATTAATGATATAGAGGAAGGGATTAATAGCACTATTTCTATTTTTGCAGATGACACCAAGCTATGTAATATAGTTCAGACTATGGAAGATGTTCATGAATTACAGGCAGATTTAAACAAACTAAGTGTTTGGGCGTCCACTTGGCAAATGAAGTTTAATGTAGATAAATGTAAAGTTATGCATCTTGGTACCAACAACCTGCATGCATCATATGTCCTAGGGGGCGCTACACTGGCGGATTCACTTGTTGAGAAGGATCTGGGTGTACTTGTAAATCATAAACTCAATAACAGCATGCAGTGTCAATCAGCTGCTTCAAAGGCCAGCAGGATATTGTCGTGTATTAAAAGAGGCATGGACTCGCGGGACAGGGATGTAATAATGCCACTTTACAAAGCATTAGTGAGGCCTCATCTAGAATATGCAGTTCAGTTCTGGGCTCCAGTTCATAGAAAGGATGCCCTGGAGTTGGAAAAAATACAAAGAAGAGCAACGAAGCTAATAAGGGGCATGGAGAATTTAAGTTATGAGGAAAGATTGAAAGAATTAAACCTATTTAGCCTTGAAAAAAGAAGACTAAGGGGGGACATGATTAACTTATATAAATATATTAATGGCACATACAAAAAATATGGTGAAATCCTGTTCCTTGTAAAACCCCCTCAAAAAACAAGGGGGCACTCCCTCCGTCTGGAGAAAAAAAGGTTCAAGCTGCAGAGGCGACAAGGCTTCTTTACAGTGAGAACTGTGAATTTATGGAATAGCCTACCGCAGGAGCTGGTCACAGCAGGGACAGTAGATGGCTTTAAAAAAGGGTTAGATAATTTCCTAGAACAAAAAAATATTAGCTCCTATGTGTAGAAATTTTTCCTTCCCTTTTCCCTTCCCTTGGTTGAACTTGATGGACATGTGTCTTTTTTCAGCCGTACTAACTATGTAACTATGTAACTATGTAACACCCCCCAGGTAGCTGCAAAAACACATCCTCGGCAGCTGCACAGAACTATCAGTACTGCTGAGAGGGTTAAACAGCTATTGAATGGCCAAAAAAAGCAAAAGAAATTTAGATAGGTTAATATGTTCAGTTTGTATGTGGAAAATATTTGCATTTGTATCATCTTATTTGCCATAAATATGCCAAGATGAAGCATATCACATGAAGTTTTACATAGAAGCAAATACTGTGATATTTTCAGAAAAGAAAAAATAAACGGTCAAACAACTTGCTACATCACTGACACCATACAACATCCCGTAAGAAAAACAGGATTACAAAAGCAAAATCACAGTGTACAAACCCATATGTACCATCCAACAGCACTCTACATGATTGTCAGCATGTACGACTGCTCCAATGAGGCTTAGGAAATTGGGGGAGTATGACAGGTGTAAAGAGCAGCTGTGGCATCGGTGTGAAATACATAAAATAAATAGACACCCAGAAATCTAAGCCTCTATTCAGATTGCGTTAAGGGCATCTATTATCCACATGGTATATTTATTTTTTGCAGCACCCAACTTTAATTTTCCTGTACAGGAAAAAACAAACGGTATACGGATCAGCCCACCAGATACCAAAAGGGCAATTTTCTGCCATCTGTCTGTCCCAAAGATGCCTGTTGATACATTCGTGGTAGCACTGGAATCATTTTCCAGTGCATACGCCAAACGTACTCCTAGATCATACACATACATAGGCACTAAGTCATACAATGGTACTAAAATTCAGTTAAATAGCCCGTGATAGTACAGATTAGCTGGGGTTTTACCCCGATGCTAAAGGAGCAAAACCAAATATCTGTTACTCAGTCATACTTTCCAGTTTTCGTAACGGCACAATGTGTGAGGTGAAAAGGAGGCCAATTAGTTAAGGGGGTTAAACACTGGGTGATTATCGGGCAGATGAAAGTTCATGTATCGTTTATTGGCGCTTGCTGCACCGGCCGATTATTGAAGAGATTTAGAAACAAAGCCCCTGTTCAAGTGAACAAAGAATTAAACCTGCTGTAATGGCTTTTGGGCTGCCCCCATACACATTAGATCAGACGTTTCCACTGAAATCAACGGGGTCAGCAAATTTTAACCCTGTCCCGCCTCAGCCATTTTTTGTTTTCATTTTCGTTATTCACTCGCCACCTTCCAAGAGCCATAACTTTTATTTTTCCGTCCAGAGTGTGGTGTGAGGGCATATTTTTTTGCGGGAGGAGTTGTAGTTTCTATTGGTAGCATTTAAAGTACCATATAATGTACCGGGAAACTGAAAAAAATAAAATAATTCTTTACGGGCTGAATTTGGAAAAAAGATTGCTCAAAAGTTTTTGGGGTTTAGTTTTTATGTCTTTCACCGTGCGGTACAAACGACAACTTAACTTTTTTCTGTGGCTCAATACGATTCTGGTGATATATAAAAAAAATGAAAATATAAATTTGGTATTTTACTAAAACGGTTAAAAAAAAAAAAAGAAAAAAAAAAAAGCAGCCTTGCATATCTGATCTAGGCATGCGTCTGCTCTCTCAGCCCAGGAAGTGGACACAGCTCTGGTGGAGTGAGCTCCGAAGAACCCTGGAGGCTTGAGAATCTTATTTACATAGGCTAAATGTATGGCCCGTTTAATCCGCCCCGCTATAGTGGATCTACTGGCTGCCAAACTCTTGTTGGGACCCTGGACAAATACATTTTCTGAGGTTCTTAAATCTTTAGTGATGCTTAGGTACTGGACTAGGCATCTCCTTACGTCCAGGCAGTTAAACTGCTGTTCCCTCTGATTTTTCGGGGAATTACAAAAGGAGGGGAAAATAATCTCTTGGTCTAGATGAAATGGAGAGACTACTTTAGTAGAGTATATGGAGGAAAGGCAGAAAGGGACAATCTCACTTACTCTACAGGAAGATGTAATGGCTAACAAGAATGTCATTTTGAGTGTAGGCATCTTTATAGTTATAGAGTCTAGTGGTTCAAATGGTGGGTTTGTCATAGCCTGGAGAACAAAGTTTAAGACCCATGGAGGATCTAATCTGGGATTTAAGTCTAGATGAGGCGGTCAAGAATCTCCAAACCAGTGGCGTTCTGCCAATCTGAAATCAAAGAAGGAACTTAGTGCGGATATCTGAACCTTTAAAAGGTGCTAGGCTTGAGGCTCTTATTTAACCTGTTAGTGACTCCCAATACGCCTTTTCAAAGCGGGAACTAACAGGCTTAATTCTAATGCATACGCCTTTTCACAACTCAGCATCAGAATAAAATCGTGGGCTGTGCAGAGGGATAGCTCCCTGCTCAGCTACCGAAGGTAGCTGAGGGCTTGGAGCACTGTCTGGGGACCGTTGTTTGCGGTCCCAAAACCAGAGAAGAGGAAAGAGGAAAGAGGAAAGAGAAGAAGAAGAAGAAGAAGAAGTACATCATAATGACACAGATGCGGGACAACTGCTTCTTCAGCAAGACAGTCATAAGTACAGGCAAATAAGTCCATAGCGACATGTATCCATTATTCATTTACAGCTTCGCTTCTCTTTTGTATACCGCTTTATTAAGGTGGCATAACAAAATAGCCTTTTACCACGTCTCCTCTATTTCATGTGGAAATGTAATAAGAATCTAAAGAAAACATTATATACCCATAGTGTCTGAAATACCCATTATTTCCTCCTTTAAAAAATGTTTGGGTCTGCATGCTCACTACACCACTAGTTTTTAAAATGGGTCATCTCTGCGTGTTTTTTTTTGTTCTTCAGGCAGCTCAATGCCTCTAAATGGATGATATGGGGCCTAGAATTTATTCAATTGTGCCCTGAAAGCCAAAGGGTGCTCCCTCTCTTTTTGGCCCAGCCACACGTCTAATAAGCAGATTGGGGCAACAATGGGAGTATTTTTGAAAACAGTAGAAATAGGGTGATCGGTTTCTTTGTAAAGCGAACATGAGAATGAAGAAACACACCCAGAAATCTGTCTTCAAAGTGAGACTTTTATGAAAAAAGTGTGTGTGTGTAGCAGAGCGGAGCGTGCACGGGCGCCGCTGATACTTCATAGCCACTTATCAGCTGTTTTGAAGAATCAGCGGCGAGCACCCCCCCCCCCAACACGCAAAATAAAGTGTAATCAAGCGGTTTTTTTGCACGTAAAATGTGAAAAAAAAAAAAATACATGTCAAATACACGGCGTGTGAACCGGTCAACTGAAAAGTCATTTACTTCACTTTCATCATTCTAAGGCTGGGTTCACTCGACCTATTTTCAGGCGTAAACGAGGCGTATTATGCCTCGATTTATTCCTGAAAATACGGCTCCAATACGTCGGCAAACATCTGCCCATTCATTTGAATGGGTTTGCCGACGTACTGTGCCGACGACCTGTCATTTTACACATCGCTGTCAAAAGACGGCGCGTAAAATAACAGCCTCGTCAAAGAAGTGCAGGACACTTCTTGGGACGTATATGGAGCCGTTTTGCATTTAATTCAATGAAGAACAGCTCCAAATTACGGCCGTAATTGACGCCTCGCAAAACGAGAGTACGAGCAATTACGTCTGAAATGACGGAGCGGTTTTCTCCTGAAAACCGCTCCGTCATTTCAGGCGTAAATGCAGTTAGCGTGTGCACATACCCTAAGGGTATGTTCACACACAATGTTTTCAGCTGAAAAATCGGAAGCAGAACGCCTACAAGCATCTGCCCATATGTTTCAATGGGAAATACAGCGTTCTGTTCCGACAGGGCGTTTTTTACGTGGTAGTTTTCCAAAAACAGCATGTAAAAAGACACCCGACCAAAATGAAGTGCACATCACTTCTTGTGACGTTTTTGGAGCAGTTTTTCATTGACTTTATAGAAAAACAGCTCCAAAAACGGCCGTTAAAAAAACGCGAGTTTGATTAAAAAATGGCTGAAAATCAGGAGCTGTTTTCCCTTTGTTTAGTAAGCGTGTGAACATACACTTAGCCTTTTGGTGTGTCCTAGAACTTCTTCCAGATGCAGAATCACACCCAATATGGCTGCCGGACACTGCTTAGCAATTTGAAGACACCTTTACCTGGCTTGTGAGAGGGGGGGTGAGGTTCCCTCCCACATTTACAGCAGCTGTGAGTCAGGTTGCTTTGCATTATTAACCTTGCTGTAATTCTGGGAAGTGCTCCCCCTGGTGGCCAACATTGGAAAACATGTCAAATTATTATTTAATTTTTAATACTTTCCACCATATGGAAAAAAAATACAGCAAAAAATTTAAAAAATGTAATAGAAATAAGTAACGACACTTAAAAAAAAAAAAAAAAAAGGTTTAAATTTGCGACATTCCCTTTAAGGCTCAGAGCCCATTTTTCAAAACGGACATATTTCACTTTATGTGGTAATAACTTCGGAATGCTTAACCCCTTCACGACCAGCTCAGATTAACGGGCTGCCGTGCTGGGCTTTTCTCCTGCAGCCCGTTAATTCACGTGGTGCCAGAACAGAGTGCACAGCGCTCTCCCTGTGCTCTGAATCTCTCAGCACACGCTGCTACAAGCAGCCTAAGTGCTGAGAGAAGACATCAGGATCGGATTGGTGTCTGCCCTGATGACATGATCACCATGATAAACTTATGATGATCACAGCAAAGTTTGTTGCAGCAACAAACTTTTCGTGCTGTTTGTTACAATGTTTCTCCTCCCTCCCTGTCAGATCGTTCTGAGACAGTGGGGGAGCAGAAGCTGTGTGTCTCCTATAAAGACACAGCAACTGTAAAAACACACAAAAACCACCTCCACATAGATAGTTTAGTGTAGGCAGCTAGTTATAGTTTAGGTAGATAGTACTCAGACTAGGACAGTTAATTTGTTAATAATCAATTATGGCTTATAGTGTGTGTGTGTGTGTATATATACATACACACACACACGTAATATATATTATATATAGACATATATTTGAAATTTTTGTTAATACTAAAAATTAATAATTAGGGATGTTATATATCTATATCATCATATAGATATATACGTACATGTAATATATACGTATACACACATATACTTATATAAATCTCTTCATATATTTTACACGTCTGTAAATTCTAAATACATGGATTCATTGTTAGGCTGTGTTCACATGGAGTTTTTTGCAGGAGGAAAATTCCTCCTGCAAAAACTGCTCCAGACGGTTTTTGCACAGTGGTTTGACAAAAACCCGTCAAAACACTCGTCGAGGTGTTTTTTTTAACCCTTCTGACTGATTGAAATGGGGTTTTGGAGGCGGAAACCGCCTCAAGATAGGTCATGTCGCTTCTTTTTACCGTGATGCGTTTTTTTTGCTCACGGTAAAAAAGCTCGTCCAACTCCCATTGAAATCAATGGTAGACATTTTCAGGCGGTTTTTGCGGAGCAGTTTCCGCGCCGAAAAACTCGTAAAAAAAACTCAGTGTGAACAGGGCCTTAGGATTGTTCATAAATTTATTGATCAATGGATTAGTGGACTTTTTCTTTGTTACTTTTATTAAACCAGTTACAAAAAACAAGTAAAAAAAAAAAAAAATACGTAAAAAATGGCACGCAAGTTATTTAAGAGGCATTTGCTCTTTTGGATTCTGATCGTGAATGGGGTCACTTTTGGGGGGTTTCTACTGTTTTGGTCCCTCCAGGGCGTTGCAAATGGGACATGGCACCGAAAACCATTATAGCAAAATTTGAGCTCCAAAACCCAAATGGCGCTCCTTCCCTTCTGAGGGCTGTAATGTGTTCAAATATAAGTTTATGACCACATATGGGGTATTGCCGTAATCAGGATAAATTTATTTACAAATGTTGGGGCGCTTTTTCTCCTTTATTCCTTGCAAAAATTAAAAAATTTCTGTTTCGTCAGAAGAAATGTAGATTTTCATTTTCACAGACGAACGCCAATAAATTCAGCAAAAAACCTGTGGGGTTAAAATGCTCACTATATAACTAGATAAATTCCTTGAGGGGTGTAGTTTCCAAAATGGGGGTCACTTTTTGGGGGTTTCCACTGTTTAGGTACCACAAGACCTCTTCAAACCAGACATGGAGCCTAAAATATATTGTAATAAAAAGGGGGCTTCAAAATCCACTATGTGCTTCTTTGCTTCTGAGGCCTGTGCTTCAGTCCAGTAGCACGCTAGGGCCACATGTGGGATATTTCTAAATACTGCAGAATCTGGGCAATAAATATAGAGTTGCATTTCTCTGGTAAAACCTTCTGTGGTATAGACAAAAAACTGTATTACAAATGAATTTCTGCAAAAAAAATTAAATTTGTAAATTACACCTCTACTTTGCTTTAATTCCTGTGAAATGCCTAAAGGGTTAAGAAACTTCCTGAATGCTGTTTTGAATACTTTGAGGGGTGAAGTTTTTAAAATGGGGCGATTTATGGGCACTTTCTAATATATAAGGCCCTCAAAGCCACTTCAGAACTGAACTGGTCCATGAAAAAATAGGTTTTGGAAATTTCTTGAAAATGTGAGAAATTGCTGCTAAAGATCTAAGCCTTGTAACGTCCTAGAAAAATAAAAGGATGTTCAAAAAACGATGCCAATCTAAAGTAGACATATGGGGAATGTGAACTAGTAACTATTGTGTGTGATATTAATATCTGTTCTGCAAGCAGATCCATTCAAATTTAGAAAAATGCAATTTTTTGCAAATTTTTTATACATTTTGGTGTTTTTCACAAATAAATATTGAATTTATCGACCAAATTTTTTCACAGACGTAAAGTACAATATGTCACGAGAAAACAATCTCAGAATCGCTTGGATAGGTAAAAGCATTCCGGCGTTATTACCACATAAAGTGACACGTCAGATTTGAAAAAAATCGCCTGCGTCCACAAGGCCAAAACAGGCGGTGTCCTGAAGGGGTTAAACCTATCCAAGCGACTCAGATTGTTTTCTCGTGAGACATTGGGCTTTAAGTTAGTGGCAAAATTTGGCCGATATATTCAGTGTTTATTTGTGAAAAATAGCAAAATTGAGATTTTAAATAAAAAAAATTAATTTTTCTGAATTTTAATGCAACTGCTTGTAAGACAGAGGGTTACACCACCCAAAATAGTTACTAGTTCGCATTGCCCGTATGTCTATATGTTGGCATCATTTTTTGAACACTTCTTTTTTCCTACGATGTTACAAGGCTTAGAACATAAGCAGCAATTTCTCATATTTTTAATAAAATCTGAACAAAAGCCTCTATTTTTAGGTACCAGTTCAGTTCTGAAGTGGCTTTAAGGGGCCTAGATATAAGAACCACCTATCAAACACCCATTTTAGAAACTAGACCCCTCCAATTATTCAAAACAGCATTTAGAAAGTTTATTAACCCTTTAGGCGTTTCACAGGAATGTAAAGCAAAGTGGAGGTGAAATTTACAAATTAATTTTTTGTCAGAAAAGCTTTTATTCCATTTTTTTCTGTAATACAAAAAGGTTAACACAGAAACAACTCACTCAATACTTACTGCCCAGATTCTGAAGTTTTGAGAAATATCCCACATGTGGCCCTAGTGAGCTAATGGACTGAAGCACTGGCCTCCGAAGCAAAGGAGCACCTAGTGGATTTTGAGGCCTCCTTTTTATTAGGCACTATGTCCAGTTTGAAGAGGTCTTGTGGTGCCAAAACAGTGGAAAGCCCCCAAAAGTGACCCTATTTGGCAAACTACACCCCTCAAGGAACTTATCGAGGGGTATAGTGGGCATTTAGATCCCACAGGTTTTTTTTGCTGCATTTTGTGGAATTAGGCTATGCAATTGAAAATCTAATTTTTCCAATAAAAAGGTACAATTTTTAAATTGATTAAAATAGAGAAAAAGCCCAACATTTGTAAAGAAATTTCTCCCGATTACGGCAATACCCCACATGTGGTCATAAACTGCTGGTTGGACAAACGACAGATCAGAATGGCAGGAGTGCTATTTGGCATGTAGATTTTGCTGGATTGGTTTCTGGGCGCCATGTCGCATTTGCAGAGCTTCTGGAGGTACCAGTACAGGGAAAATCCCTTAAAAGGGACCCCATTGTGGAAGCTACACCCCTTGAGGAATTCATTGTAGTTTTCATGGCATGCATGCGACTTTTTGATCAGTCTTTATTCTATTTTTAAGAGGCGTGGTGACTAAAAAACAGCAGTTCTATTTTTTTTTATTCTATTATTTTTTTTATTTTTACAGCGTTCACCATGCAGTATAATTTACATTCACTTTATTTTGAGGGTTGATACGCTTACGGCGATACCATATGTTCATAGTTTTTTTTGTCTTACGGCGTTTGCACAATAAAACACTTTATAAAAAATAATTAGCTTTTTGTGTTGCCTTATTCTAAGAGCCATAACTTTATTTTTTCATCAAGAAAGCTATAATAGGACTTTTTTGCGTAACGAACTGTAGTTTCGATCAGTACCATTTTTAGGTACATGCGACTTTTTGATCTCTTTTTATTCCATTTTTTGGGAGGTGAAGTGACCAAACAATTGTGATTCTGGTATGGTTTATTTTCTTTTTATGGGGTTCACCGTGCGGGATAGATAACTAAATACTTTTGTAGTTCAGGTCATTACGGATGCGGCGATACCGATTATGTATAGCTTATTTTTATTAATCAAGGACTGATGAGGGAAAGAAATGGGGATTTTTACTTTTTTTACTAAAACGTAATTTTTATTTTTACAAAAAGTTTTTTATTTTATTTTTAACTTTAGTACTTTGTCCCACTAGGGGACTTGAGGGCAGGAGGCCCTGATCGCTATACTAATACACTGCACTACATGCGTAGTGCAGAATATTAGAGCTGTCAGCTACTCGCTGACAGCAAGCATAGTGGGTCCTGACTTTATCAGGATCCACTAGGCTTCCATAGATGGCATAGCCGGACGCCATTATTAGGCCCCCGGTTGCCATAGCAACCATTGCCGCCCGCTATCATGTAGCGGGCTGTCTATGGTGGTTTAACCCATAAGAAGCCGTGACCGCTATTGAACTGTCGAAAGGGGTTAAATCAGCGGGGATACCGCGATCGGTCCCCGCTGAAGGAGCTGCGGCAACTGCTGTACGAGACAGCAGCTGTCACAGCTCCTGTATGTGTCGGGAGGACGGCCGAAATAAGCGTTCCTCCTGTGACGTACTATTCCTTTTACTGAGCGCGAATGATGCACTTACCATGACGTAATAGGACGTCGTGGAGCGCAAAGGGGTTAATCCTGCCTGGAGAAAATAGAACATCAAAAGGGATATCTGGTTTGGTTAGAGGTTTTATGTTCGGAACACCCCTGCAAAATGTGTAAATTTTCCAGGCTCTTTGATATATTTCAGAGGTAACCTTTTTCCTACTTGCTAGCAGAGTAGAAATGACAGACTGAGAACCCTGTCTAAGGATTACCCCTTTTAGTTTCCAGGCTGTCTGATTAACTTTTTGAATTTCGGGGTGCATTACTGGGCCCTGGTATAGGAGATCTGGTATGGTCGGGAGAATCAAAGGCTGGTCTGAGGACATTTTCCTTAATCATGTCAGTCATGGCCTCTTTGGCCAGAAAGGGGCTATCAGGATTATCGAAGCTTTGTCTTCCCTGATTTTTCTCATCACCCTTGGGTAGGGGGGGGGGGGGGGGGGAGACATTACGGGGGGGGGGGGCATAACCCCTCACTTGACTCCAATATCTGGGAGAATGCATCCATTGCCGGGTGTTCTGATGGATCCAGGGAGAATAAACCTTCCTGTTTCTTCTGGACACGAACCGGTCTATTGAGGGAAACCCTGATCTATAAACAATCTTCTGAAAAAAAAACTATTATTCAGAGACTATTCTGACTGGTGTAACCTTTCTCGGCTTAGGAAGTCTGCCACCTGGGTGTCCCTTCCCTTCAGGTGGACAGCTGAGAGGGTCAGCAGATGGTGCTCTGCCAGAGGAAATATCTGGGAAGATAAATCTATCAGTGGAACCGATCTCATCCCCCCTGATTTATATAAGCCACTGACGTTGTGTTGTCTGAATATTGCTGGTATAGAGTTTCATAGTCTGAAAAACTGCTGCCAGTTCCCTGAAGTTGGAAAATCTCTGCACAGTCAGATTTTTTTTTAGATTTATGTTCCATCCAAAGTTCGTTAGGATAGAGCAAATAATTTCTATCTGTTGGATCCGGGTCTGAGATGTTTCTGCTACTATTAGAAAATCGTCCAGGTAGGGAATCAAGAGGATGTCCCTCGTCCTGATGTAGAATGTAATTTCTGCTATTAATTTTGAGAACACCCTTGGGGGCTTGTGAAATGCCAGAGGGGAGGACTCTGTACTGTAGGTGACACAATGATTTGTTGAGGGTCACTGCTACCCTTCGATATTACTGGGGAGGACTGCATATTGGCACATAATATGCATCCTCCAGGTCTAGTGATGCCATCACACAATCTTTGGAGATGAGAATTACGGTTGAAGGAATGCTCTCCATGAAAAAATGTTTGTACGTCAGATAAGAGTTCAAATCCTTTCGATTTATTATGACCCTGTATTTCCCTTCTGGTTTGTTCACCAGCATAAGAGGGGAATAAAAGCCCTGGCCTGTCTCTGCACTTGTGACTTTAATTAGAATTTTTTTTTTTTTTTAGTGACAGAATTTCTGACTAATACTTTGTTTCTCTGAATTTTTTTGGGTCCTTGTGGGAAAGAATCTGTTTCGGGGAAGAGATCTGAATTCTAGGATGTACCCTGTTTTTATAATTCCTAGGATCCACGGATTTGTTATTTTTTCCCAATTTTTGAAATACAGGGATAGACGACCCCCCACCATGGGTCTTCTGGCGTCATTGTTGGTGGTCTGTTTTTGGGGTCGTTTTGAGGCCCCGAAAAGGAAGCCCTTGTTTTTCTTAGGAAATTTTGAGGCCCTAGACTCCTGTCCTCTAGGGTTAGGTCTTTCATTAAACCTCTTGGGACAAAAGGAATCCATTGATTTTCCTTGTGTAGGGAACCCCTTCTTCCTATCAGACGCTTTTTCCAATAGGTCATTTAGCGGGGGCCCAAACAAATCATCAGAGCAGGGAATGGAACACAGCTTCCCTTTTGACCCAGTGTCCCTCTTCCAGGTTTTTAGCCAGATAGCCCTTCTAGCAGAGTTAGAGAGCCGCTGATTGGGCAGAGAGGCATACAGAATCTACAGAGGCATCAGCATAAAAAATCTGCCTAGATCCTCCAAGGAAAGAGCATGCTTCCTCAATATTTTTGCTACTGGGGCATCAAGTCTAGGGGTATTATCCCAGTCCTTGCAGACCTCTTCTTCAAAAGGGATATTTCCTTTTAAGAAATTTGGGAATACCAACTTACCCATTCCCCTTTAATGAGGCTTAAAATATTCTTATGAATGGGAAAAGTTCTCGGTTATCTAGGCCCTAAGCCTTCAAACTTTATGTCCTGGAAAGAGCGAGGTTCTTCGGGGTCATCAATATTCATAGTTGCTCTTACGGTTTTAAGGAGTCAGTCTGTCTTCTGCTAAGACACACACACACACACACACACACACACACACACACACACACACACACACACACACACACACCTGTCCTCATCTGAGGAATTATCTGAAGAGCTTAGCTCTCCTTCTAGCTGAAAACCCTTTTCAGCAGGGAGTTCCTAACTTCTGCCCTCACAATCTCTTTAATGCTTGAGGCCAGATTTGTAGATTCTTCCAAGATGATCTTATCTAAACAATTCTGGCAAAGTCTTTTATTATAAGAGGCTGCTAGCTTTATATTACAAACTGCGCACTCCTTGTTACGGGTTTTATCCAGTTTCTTTCTAGGACCTTCCCTGGCCTAAACATATGTACAAGAGAAGAGAACAGTATTAGCAAAGAAAGAGGGTTTTTTGTCTTATCCTATATGCCTGCATTCTCCTCAAGTACCGGACTGGAGGATCTTGTGGCATCCGTACGGTCAATGCGTCCTGTTGCTTCTCCTGGCGTTTTTATTATGGGAGATACTGGAGCCTGAGGCTCCATATCGTTCAGGCCTAAATAGGCCTTGTATTGGCTGTGGAGGTCCTCTGCTCCGGACGCCTGTGGCCCCTTCCTCCCCGTTGGGGGTCGCCGGAACCACCACTGCCTAGACTGTAGGACGCGTCACCGTGACTGGAAGTTTTGCACAGAGTGCGCCAGAAGCCGCCAACGCTGGGCATGTGTACCGGCCCCACCAGGGAATAGAGTATGAACCCGGAAGAACCGCTCTCCCGCCAGAGGAAGGTCTCACCTCGTGGAACTTAAAACCACCTCCAGGGAGGGAAGCGATGGACCGGGAGAGGAGGGAGTAACCAAACACAGACTTAAGGTTGCTCCCTCCAGAGGAAACATATACCTTCCAGGGCACCCCTAGCAAGAAAAGGTAAGAACCTTGCTAGGGGGTCTGCAACCCATGAATTGCTTTTTTCCATTACAGGACAATCCCATCCGGAGGACAGGAAACCTGACTGGGTGTGTGGAGAGGTGTGTCCTTTTTTATATCATCATGCTTCCTGTCCAGCGAATGGTATGTCTCTCCCCATGGGCTCGGTCATAGGTGAAAGGGTAAAAATTTGATTTGTGTCGCCACATTCTGAAAGCCATAACCTTATTTTTTCATCGATTGAGCGGTGTGATTTTTTGCAGGACGAGATGTAGATTTTATCTGTACATAGGATTTTCTGAATCACTTTTTTTTTGGAGCCAAGTTGACTAAAAAACGACTTGGTGTTTTAAATTTTTTTTTTTTTAACAGCGTTCACCGTGCACATTAAATAATGCTATATTTTAATGATTCGGACTATTATGGACACAGCGATACAAACTAACTTTTTTTTATATTACTTTAGAGGAAAAATGGGGGAAGGGGGGGGTTTCTTGAACTTAATAAAAGTTTTTATTGAACCAATACGCTTTACAACATATGAATCCACAGGATTCGAGACATATTATACATTTATATCCAATTGTTGGTTCACAAGTTTTTCAGAGAAGAGAAACAACGAACTTCAAGGAAACAAAAGAAGAACACAAGAAAAAAAACAAGAACGTGGTCTATATAGACACATACAGTATTGTTACCCATTATTATTACAACACAATGCTATGACAATTAGAATTTTTCAATAGGAAGCCCTTCTGTCCACACCTTGAATGGAAGCCAACGAGCACTCCATCATACAATTATTATTCACATAATGCATGAGCTCCGAGATGTGGGGAAGGTTAGTGGATTTCCAATATTTGGCTATTAATATTTTGGCTGATACCAGCATATGAAAAAGTATAAGTCTATCGGAATAAGCGTAGTCAACTATTCCCACATGTAACAAGGCAAGGGCTGGAGATAGTGTAACCGGAGCTCCTAAAACAGATTCTAAAATTTGTGCAATACGCGACCAAAAGATTTTAATATGCTGACAATCCCAAAAAATATGAAGTATAGTACCTCTAGACATTGAACATCTCCAGCATTGATCAGATGACGAAGGGTATATTAGAGAGACGATTTGGGGTATAGTACCATCTATACAAGATTTTCCGGGAAGCCTCTAGGTGTGTAGCACATTTTGAAAAAGAACCGGCCAGCTGAAAAGTAGATTCCCAATCTTCTAAAGTAATAGATAAGTCCAAATCCCTTTCCCACCGAGATAGACAGACCATTTTAGATTTAGATACTAAGCCACATAACACCGCATAAATTCTAGAGATACCCTTCGATGTTCTATTCAGATTTTTGAATGCTACTTCCTCAACAGATCTAGGAACATCAGCATAAGCAGGAAAAGAATTCAGCAGATGTCTCACCCTCAAGTATTTAAAAAAATAATTCTTGGATAATGCGAACTTGTGACATATCAGCAAACGTCATCAAGTGATTATTTTCCATGAGATCAGAAATAGTTTCAATACCCGCATCCATCCAGTTATTGATCACTAAATTAGGAATTAGAAAGGGAATAAGGCGAAGAGGAATATCAGGATATCTCAACGGGAAAATAGATCCTTCCCACAAAATTTTTTCCACACTCGAAATCCCGCATCTAGTGTTAAGAATTGCGACCTAGGCAGTTTACCCCCTGTAGAAAGTAACCACAACTGGAATATTAGCCTGCAGCCCTTTTTCAATACACATCCAATCTTTTGCAGGATGTTTGATATGCCAGAACCGAACCTGATCTAAGATGGCAGCAGAATAGTAGTGAGACATCTGCGGAAGGCCCAAACCCCCTTTATTAATAGGTCTATATAAAACTTCGGCTGAAATTTGAGGTTGAGAATTTTTTAAGACATACCTGTTAACTATACTCTGAAGTTTTTTTAAGATAGGTTCTGGACAGGTAGATCGGCAAATTGCAAAACACACATATTTTAGGTAACACCATCATTTTAATAGTCAAGATCCTGCCAACCCAGGACGACTCGTATTTTAAATAAGTAGCTAATTCTTTCTCAACCTGTTGTAATAGTGGAAGGTAATTATATTTATGGAAAAGGGAAGTAGGATAAGTCAGCTGTATACCCAAGTATGGAATAGAGTCAACTGCCCATACAAAGGACTATGCGTTTTGCAAAGACGTCTTAAGATCTTGTGATAGATTCAGCTTGTAATAAGAAACCTGACTAAACTTTTCCAAAATCTTAGCAACTGCAGATACTGAGACCGTGGAATTAGACATCACAATAATCACATCGTTCGCGAATAAACCAATCTTGTGTTCCGTGTTCCCAACTTTAATACCACTGATCTCTGGACAGGAACGAATTAAGGCTGCTAGGGGTTCCATGACTAAAAGTAAAGATAAGTGGGGATAGGGGACACCCCTGCCTAGTTCCATTTGTAATCCCAAAACGCATAGATGAGCATCCAGACGTATATACCATTGCTGATGGAATAGTGTATAGGGCCATAATATTATGATGAGCTATCCCAGTAATGCCGAATTTAGTTAAGATTTCACCCAAATAACCCCAATGAACCCTGTCGAAAGCCTTCTCTGCATCAAGGGAAAGAAGCAGAGAAGGCGTCCGATCCCCCTCAATTGAACTCAAGTTCATGAGTCTCCTAGTGCCATCCGAGGACAGCCTGCCTTTAACGAACCCCACTTGATCTTGCTGTATGAGGTCAGGCAATACTTTAGCCAGGCACTCCGCAATAATTTTTGAGTACAGTTTAAGATCTGTATTTAAGAGTGATATGGGTCTAAAATTACCTGGTCTATCTGGGGATTTCCCCCCTTTTGGCAAAATGACTACCATGGCTTCCAGCATTTCTTCAGGAAAGGTCCCTCCACCCTGGACCGAGTTGAATACCTCTGACAGAAAAGGCACAAGAATAGAACTGAATTTCTTATAATAGTCAGTCGTGAAACAGTCTGGCCCCGGAGCTTTGTTCGGCTTCAAGGCCTTAATGGCTAGCAATATCTCAGACTCAGAAACAGGGGCAGACAAATCCGCTAACTGCATAGATGAAGCTGAGGGCAGATGTACCCGTTCCAAGGAGGAGGATATATCAGGGAGCGTAGGTTGCGGAGTACCCAGATTATTTTTAAGATTGTATAAATCAACATAATAGTCCGCCATCACATTAGCTATATCTTGGGGATTAAAAACTCTCATTTTTAGTGTTATACAAAAAAGGGATTCTAAATTGGGAGGAACGCTGTTTAAGGTGTGATGCTAACGCCGCACTAGCATTATTATTATAGCCATAGTATCTCGCTTTAACCTTCAAGGCTTTTTCATATTTGTATAAGTCCAGTTGATGTAACTGATGCTGCAAGTTCCTAATCATATCTGCCGTCAAAGGACAATAAACCCGTTTATTATCCCCACTGAGTTGAGTAATGATAGAGAATAAATGAAAACGCATCTCAGCCCTCTGTCTCGTATCCCTGGATGCAATCTTAATAAAGTGACCTCTCATATACGCTTTATGCGCACACCACAATGTATTAGGAGTGACATCCCCAGTGTTATTCTCCGAATAAAAGGTATGTAATAACTTTTCCAGGCGATCTCCATGTTTAGTGGACTGTAAGAAATAATTATTTAGACGCCACAAGGATGTTGGCGTAGAATTATATTGTTCCGCTATAGAAATACATATTGGAGCGTGATCGGACCAATCTATAGTTCCAATACCAGATGACAAACCACGTTGGAACAACACAGCATCAGTAAGGATCAAATCTATACGAGAGTAAGTCTTGTGTGGATGGGAGAAGAAAGTATAATCTCGTTCTGATGGGTGTTACAACCTCCATACATCCACCAAGGCCTCCTTATGAGTAAGGTTAAATAGCTCAGAGGGACTATCGTCCCCACCAGGACCCGTAGTATCCAACGAGGACCACATCACTTTGTTAAAATCCCCTAGAATCAATACTGAGCCCAGTTTATGTTTGGTAATGATTTTAAAAATGGACTAGAAAAATTTGGTCTGCTTCTGGTTCGGAGCATAAATGGACACCAAAGTAGAAGTAACATTATTAATATCGCAGATCAGCATAACATAGCGCCCATACGGATCTATATGAGACGATCGTAGCGTGAAGGCCACCGATTTTTTAATTGCAATAGCCACTCCCCTCTTCTTATTAAGGGCAGGAGACCCAAAGATATGTGGAAATTGCTTGTGATGTAATCGACATATATCCGCCTGATTTAAATGCGCTTCTTGAACACAGATAATATCCACATGAGACCTATGGGCTTCTTTCCACAGCATAGATCTTTTAAAGGGACTGTTAAGACCCTTCACATTAATGGAAACTAATTGTATCACCATCTTAGTGCACAGTTACTGCCCTCTAACTTCCCAACAGTTAGACATCCCACTGACAAATGAAAAGCCATGACAATATGAAATACATAGCAATGTAGATATGCCTGATATAGACCAAAAAACAGAACAGAAATTACAGCTGACAAACAGTCCGTGAACAAGTTACAAACCAGTGAAACTTCACATCCATCTGCAGGATGCAAAGGGGGGAAAAAGAAACACATCATTTGCAGTGTTTCAGCATGAGCCGTACCAAGGCTTACACATGTAGCTCGATCTTCAGAAAAACAGAAGTAGTCCAGGAACATGACATAACTTCCAAGGCCTGCCAAGCAGACCCTATGCCATCATATCTTTGCAGCAGAGCCATCACAGCTCAGTCAATGTGAAGATTTAGTTACCCACTCTTCTTCCAGCCGAGGTGTAGATTTCTGTCTCGGAGAAGAACTTGAAGAAGCAGACGGGAGTAACTGCATCACTTTTCCTGGCGAATTTGCAATCACCTTCCTTCCATCTTTCGTGATCACCAGTTTTACCGGAAATCCCCATTTATAGTGGACATTGTGCATTCTCAGGATCTTTGCAACTTCTTGAAATTCCTTTCTTTTAGCCAAAGTTACTGCAGATAGGTCAGTGAAAACGGACACCTCTTGAAATCTTTCAGGTAAATCCACTGGATTTCTGGCAGCTTGCATCATCTTTTCTTTAACCCCTTCCCGCCCAATCACGTACAGTTACATGATTAAAACTGGTGTCTTACCGCCTTTTCATGTAACTGTACGTGATGGAGATGAAGCTGGCTCAGGAGCTGAGCCAGCGACATCACCGCCGGGTGACAGCTATATGTTACAGCTGGCACCCTGATATATCGGCCAGGACCGGAGTTAGCATCCGATCCGGCCAATTAACCCCTCACATGCTGCGTTCAATAGAGATCGCAGCATGTGAGGAGTTTATAGCCACCGGCACCCCAGCAACGTGATCGCTGGGTTGCCGGTGGCTGCAAAGGCGATCAGAGGGCTAATACTTACCTCCCGGTCCGCCAGTAACGGAATCCTCCTATGCCCCGTCGTCGGCGGGGCCCAGGAGGTTTCCGGTACCATCGGCAAGATGGCGTCGGCTCAGCTTCCGGCTCAGAAGCTGAGCCAGCGTCATCAGCAGTGGGTGTCCGCTGTATGTTACAGCGGACACCCCGATCTATCACCAGGAACCGGAGCTAGCTCCGATTCCTGGCATTAACCCCTTCGATGCAGCAATCCATTGTGATCGCTGCATCCTAGAGGTTTGTAGAAAATCGGCAGCCTTGCCATGCGATGGCAACTGCTACTATGGCAACAGGAGCCCTAACAATGGACTCCTGTCTGCCATTACGTAAGCTGATTAGGACCCACCCAGAGGCGGAGCCTGATAGGCTTGCTGTCAGTGAACAACTGACAGTTCCAATACATTGCACTACATAGGTAGTGCAATGTATTAGAACATCAGACAAACAGTTGGACCTTCAAGTCCCCTACTGGGACTAAAAAAAGTGTAAAAAAAGTAAAAATAAAAGTTGTAAAACATACAATAAAAGTTTCAAGTAATAAAATAAAACACAATTGCCCTTTTTCCCTTATCAAGTCATTTATTATTGAAAAAAATAAAACCATACATATTTTGTATCGCTGCGACCGTAACGACCTAAACTATAAAAATATTATGTTATTTATCCAGCGCAGTGAACGCCGTAAAAAAAAAAAAAACCCTCAAAAACAAACACTGCCATAATTACTGGTTTTTTTGGTCACGGTCTTACAAAAATGTAAATAAAAAGCGATCAAAAAGTCGCATGTAGGGGGGGGGCGGAGTTACCGCGCATCGTGATGGACGCTTAACTCGAGAGCTCCTCACTTCACCTCCAGAAACAACAGCTTTTAAGCGGTTTACAGCGACAAAACAGCGACAAAATGGTGAGAACCTCTAAAGATAAATACAAAGACTCTCCTGGTCTGACAAAACAGGGGAAACAACAACCTGAAATGGACAAATTTCTGAGGAAAAAACTCACGTCCCCGGCAAAAATGGCGCTGGAACGCCAAGCAGAAGAGGCCGGAGATGACGACTCCGATGGAGAAAGTTCGACAACATACTCGGATACGGCAAGGAGCAGAGATACATTATCGAGATCATATTTTAAGAAAGCCCTGACACAGGCGGTCTCACCGATAATGCAGGAGTTAGCAGATATAAAAAACGACATCAGACAAATTGGACACAGAGTAGATGCGTTGGAAGAAGCCCAGTCCTCCATCTTGGAACATAGTGCCGCGATTAATACGACGCTTGCATCACATCAACTCCACATTAATAATACTCACCTGATGATAGAGGATCAAGAAAACCGCAGCAGAAGACGGAATATAAGAATAAGAGGCCTCTCCGAACTGACAACAGGAGAAGAGCTGCAACAGGTGACGAACCAAATTTTTGTGGAACTAGTGGGGCAAGAGAGAGCCGCTACAATGGTGATAGAGCGGGTGCATAGAGCTCTTAGACCAAAGCCTGCATTGCATGAACCTCCGAGAGATATAATCTGTGGACTGTTGAGCTTTGCGGATACGGCATGTTTGTTGAAAGCAGCGAGAGAAAAAGGAGACTTTCAGTTCGAAGAGTCCAAACTATTATTTTTTCAAGATCTTGCTCCTAGTACCTTTGCAAAGAGGAGAATTTTGAAACCTGTCACGGATAAATTGAGAGCTAATAAATTACCAGTGAGATGGCTATATCCGTTCGGATTGGCAACCATAAAAGATGGACGGCAAATTTCCATTCGAGCTCTAGAGGATTTACCGAAGTTCTGGGAGAAGACAGAAATACAACCAATTGAAATCCCGTCCTGGCTACCGGCACAGCTAGATACAAATTTTCCGGTACTACCGACACAAGAGGAATGGCAGAGAGCTTCTAGATTGAAGTCACCAAGAAATAAGAAACAACAAACGACCGACTTCAGGCCTCGAGACACTTGACCTGGACAGAAGGACGTTATGTGATAATATATTTTTTCTCATTTCTACAGATAGCGGTGAAATTAGAAGATTGCGTGAGTGATGTAAAACATATGTTTTAATTATATCTCATCCATACACGTAATTTTATTTCATTACATTTTATTTCAAGTTCACGCTATTTTATTTTATTGTATGCTGAAGAGTTAACTTTTCACAGTAAATATAAGTAGATGAGAAAATGTAAAATGGCCGCTCTAAGTAATTCCTGTAGAAAATAAGTTTGCATTCAGTTTAGCATAAGCAGAGGAGAAGCTGTTCTTTACCGCAAAGATTGTTTAATTCGCTACTAAAGTTTCTGAAGGGGGAATTTATATCTGGTGGCGCTTTGCTTACCCCCCCCTCTTGTCTTTCCTTACTTTCTTACTGTTCTAGTGGGAAAAGGCAAATGGCGACCAGGGAGAAGTTCTATCTCTATATGGTCATCAAAATATGGTTAATTCTGTGTCTTGACATATCGCTAAGCTCAGTTATACAAAAAGAGCAAGATATAGAAGCAGAGTTTGAAAATGCATTTGTACATAATTTGTTAAGTTTATACTGTGATCGTGCTTGGATAATACTGCGCCTGTCTCACAATGAGGTAGATAGATGGCTTCGTGCAAAATAATATCATTTAATGTTAAAGGATTGAATAGTCCGCAAAAAAGAAGCCAGATATTCAACTTAATGAGACGGGAAGATGCCGATTTGGTCTTCTTGCAGGAAACACACTTTAAAACAAACAAGATCCCTTCACTCCATACTAAAACATATGATAAATGGTATCATTGCACTCATAATGCGGCTTCTAGAGGCGTTTCAATTGGCATACGGAATACTATACCATTTACCCTTGAAACCTTGCAAGTAGACCCATTAGGTAGATATATCTTTATAAAAGGTACTATCTCCGGTAGGAAAGTAACGCTAGTAAACCTCTATGCGCCGAACGTGAGACAGGCGCAGTGGTTGCTGAAAGTAATGCGATTATTGCAACCCTTTTTTGAGGGCCTAGTGGTATTAGGGGGAGACTTTAACCTGACTTTAGACCCGCTTATGGATTCCTCTTCAAAAGTTTCACCTGTTGCCCACAAAAACCTTAGACGTCTTAAAGTCATGCTAAACAAATTCCAATTAAAAGATGTATGGAGACTTCAACACCCATCTATGAGAGATTACACCTTCTACTCTAACCCACACGATTCGTACCATCGTGCCATCGTTAGATTATTTGTTTTTATCTAAACAGTATTTGCCCCAAATATGTTCTTCCACAATTGGGAATATTACCATTTCAGATCATGCCCCAATTTCCGTTAAGATAACTTTGACAGAATTACCTGCCAGGGAGTGGAATTGGAGATTAAATGATACACTATTAGAAAGTACTACAGATGTAGCCTCAATTGAAAGTAAATTGACAGAATTCTTTGCATTTAACGATGACCCTCTCATATCTAGACCTGTATTATGGGAGACACATAAGGCGTTTGTGAGAGGAGAATTAATAGCTTTGGGCTCGCGTGTAAAGAGACAGAGATCTCAACTCATAAACGAGGTGTTAAACCAAATCTCCTATTTAGAAGCAGTACATAAGAAATCGCAATTGCAAGCTAATCAGATAGAACTACAGAACCTCAGACAAAAATTGAAGAATATATTGAACGTAAGAGCAGCGAAATCCCTTCAGTTACTTAAATATAAATCATATGCCCACGGGGATAAAGGGAATAAAATAATGTCAAATCTTATTAAACAGCAAAGAGGGAAAACATTTATATCATCTATTCGAGACACCGTAAATAAGAAAGTCACGAAGACAGCCCAAATAGCTCAAGAATTTCGGAACTATTATGAGGGGCTATATAACCTAGATACAAGTGATCAAAATAAAGAGGTTTCTCGGGCTAATATGGTAGAGAATTTTTTGAAATCGATTGAGACCCCATCCTTGACAGAAGAGGAAAAATCCTCGTTAATCGCCCCATTCACTTTAGAGGAAATAGAAAAAAGCCTGAGCTCAATTCCAAATGGGAAAAGCCCTGGACCAGACGGTCTTCCGATTATCTACTTTAAAAAGTTTAAACAAACCCTATTACCTTATTTCATGTCGGTATGTAATGATGTTTTGAAAGGTACACATTTCCCAATGCAAACATTAGCAGCAAACATCACAATAATCCCTAAGGAGGGGAGGGACCTGGAAAGATGCGGTAACTATAGACCCATTTCACTACTAAATGCGGATTTAAAATGGTGGGCAAAAATATTAGCGACAAGAATTGGTTCCTTTCTGGCCAAGCTGATAGGAGTGGAACAAGTGGGATTTGTGCCTGGACGAGAGGGGAAGTTTAACACTACTAGAACCATTCAAGCCCTGTTCTATGCAAAACATCATAAGATTCCTCTGATGCTTCTTGGTACAGATGCAGAGAAAGCATTTGACCGGATCGACTGGCCTTATTTAAAAGCGGTTCTGCATAAATTTGACTTCCCGCAACAATTCATTGACGCAATTTTCTCCTTATATAAGAACCCCTCAGCAAGAACACAAGTGAACGGCATCTTTTCAGCTCCCTTCCCTATTGGGAATAGAACACGTCAGGGATGCCCCCTATCCCCTACCTTGTTCATACTGGTAATGGAAACTTTGTTATTAAAGATAAGACAAACTCCCAAAATTAAAGGACTTCAGGTAGGGAATTTCGAACATAAAACAGCTGCCTTTGCTGACGATTTGTTAATTTATATAACCAACCCCTTAGAAGCGCTTCAAAAATTTTACAGATCTTTGAAGAATTTGGCCAAGTATCTAACTTTAAAATCAATTATGACAAATCATAAGCACTTAATGTATCACTGCCACATAATCTGTTCCTAGCTGTCAGTACACAGTCTCCCTTTAAATGGCCGAAGTCTGAACTAAAATATTTAGGTTTAAAAATTACAGCGAACCCAAACATGCTGTTTGATAGAAATTATAATCCGATATACTACAAAATAAAAAAAGTTTTTAGCAAAACTGAAAATACCATTTATGACAACGCTAGGCAGAAAAAACCTGATTACAGCATTTGTCATACCTCAAATTCTTTACATCTTACAATCCTTGCCCATTGATACACCAACGTATTACTTCTCTAGATTCAAAAGGTTACTCATGGAGTTCTTATGGAATAAAAAACGTCCTAGAATTGCATACGCACAATTAATGAGGAGAAAGGGAGAAGGGGGGTTGTCATTCCCAGATCTAAATACCTATTATAGAGCTATTCAATTAGGGAGATGGACACAGTTAGCAAACAAAAATATTTCACTGCCACATGTTGATATAGAAAGGTACTCATTAGGTAATAGCATGGTATCTTATTTGTGGGTAAAGTCACAATTGCCCCCCAGAACATTGATTCAGAGTGACATGACTAGGGGACTAATTAAGACATGTCAAACCTCCTCGGCTTTACATTTACAGGATAATATGTACTTAACTCTGATGCCTCTATCCATAGCACCATGTGTAGTTGATAAGAATTGTACTCGGATTCCAGAGACATGGTCACAGCTGCACTCCATAAAAATAGCGAGGCTCTTCGAACAAACTGAGCTACCATCTCTGAAGCAATTACACAGAGAACTACACATACCGCAACCCAACGATATACAAACACTGGATTTTACACACACGTCAGAAGTTGAAGTTGTTAGCAAAAGAGAGAAAATCAGAGCCGACTTGGTTAGAAAATTATACACTATTTCCTACAATTCCCAAAAAATCTATTTCCAAGATATATAAAGAACTAATAACTAGTATGTCAAATAGTGTCCCGAGTTATGTGTATACTTGGGAGAAAGAATTTGGCTGCAGATTCTCTGAAAAAGAGAGATCTATTATCATGAGACACTCCCATGGCTTCTCGAGATGTATGAGAGTACAGGAAAACTCATAAAATACTCACACGTTGGTACAGAACACCTGAATTCTTGCATAACATATCAGTCTTACCAGTGAACACGTGCTGGAGATGTGATAAAGAAGTAGGTAATATGTCACATATTTGGTGGTTTTGTACGGAAATTCAGGGTTTCTGGAAGGAAGTGGAAACTTTGATTGGAGATGTGTGTTCTGTCTCGATAAGCCTCACGAAAGAACTAGTGTTGCTTTGGTTGCCTATTAAAGATTTTTCGCCTTCAACTAAAAATCTACCTACTTATATAATATCTGCAGCAAAGCTACTGATCCCAGCTCAATGGAAAAAGGCATTCCCACCTACTAGATCGCAACTTATGGCTAAAGTACATCAGATCTGCAGGTTGGAAGAACTAGCTGCGTGGGAAAACAAAAATAGAAGCTCTTTCTTAAATATATGGCAGCCCTGGATAAACTATAGGGATAAATTATAGAAATAAAGTTTGGAAATATAGAAGGGACACAGAGATGCAAACAGTCAGTAAAGTCAGAAGACTTCGAAAGTTACAAAAGACACATAGATAGAAGATAGGAAATGGATATTTATCTACTTATTAACATTGCAATCCGGGTCTTTAAACAAATGATATTTACAGTTTATATCTGAGATACGATCACAGTGGTTCACATGTTCTTTTATTGTTTGTATGTCTGTTAATTATTTGTTCTGAAAACCAGTAGACACACGCATGGTTACCGAAAAGAAGCACATTATTAACAGTTGATATAGTATGTAAATTTGCATGGTATGATAAGATGTGATGGTTCACTGATAAACAGTGTTAATGTACTATGAAACACAGGAAAGTTTGTAAAAACTATTATGTTTAAAATGCTATGTATGTCTACTTTCAATAAAAAGAGTTTATACAAAAAAAAAAAGTTGCATGTATCCAAAAATGGTACCTATAAAATCTATACCTCGTCTCACAAAAAACAAGCCCTCATACAGCTCCGTCAACGAAAAAATTTAAAAGTTATGGCTCTCACAACATGGCAACAGAAAAAATCCATTCTCTTTACAAAAGTTATTTTATTGTGCAAAAAGTTATAAAAAAGTTCTATAAATTAGGTATCGCCGGAATCGTACTGACCCGCAGAATAAAGGTAACATGTAGTTTATAACGCGTGGTGAACGCTGTATATTAAAAACTAAAAAAACTAAGGCAGAATTGCTGTTTTTTTGTCACCTTTCCTCCCAAAAAAAGGATAACAAGTGATCAAAAAGTTGCATGTACCCCAATATGGTACCAATAAAAGCTACAGCTCGTCCCGTAAAAAAAAAAGAGCTCTCATACCACTACGTCTATGAAAAAAAAAAAATTAGTCAAGGCACCAATAAGCCAGGAAATAAAAATATGCAGTTGTGCCGGCCCGAGGGGAACGTTTTTTCTGTTTCAAAAGGCGATGTATCAAGGCACTAAAATTAGGGAACCAGGAAGGGGAGGGCCCAACCATATCCGCTGGAAGCGAGGGCGTCCGTATTATACCAGGGCAACACTTTCCCAGCAAAATTCCCCAAACTGCAAAGGACATTTATCAGTGCGACACCGGCCTGTGCAGAAAGGATCGATCACAGCGTAATACACATCTATGGATTATTTTATTATTTTTTTTACCTCATTATTATACCACCTAACTATGCCCCTGATGTACTCTGCCGAGCTCACATATGCCCCACATTATAAACGGAAACAGTGATACTCAAACAAAACTATTACCAAGCAAATTCCACGCTCCAAAAGCCAAATGGCACGCCCACCCATCTGAGCCCTACAGCATGCCCAAACAGCTGTTTACGTCCACATATATGGCATCGCCATACCCGGGAGAACCCTTTTAACAATTTTTGAGGTGTGTGTCCCCAGTGGCATAAGCTGAGCACGACATATTTGACAATAAATTGGCAGATCTAGGGGAAAATTTTAATTTGTACCTTCCGCAGCACAATCATTTATGGAAAAGACACGTGGGGTGAAAATGCTCACTACACCCCTTAATAAATGCCTTGAGGGGTGTAGTTTCCAAAATGGGGTCACTTCTCAGGGGTTTCTTTTATTTCACATCAAAGCCTCTGCAATTGTGAACCAATACTTTATATGTCGCCAAATCAGGCCTCAATTTTACATGGTACTCTTTCACTCCTGAGCCCTGTCGAATGTCCAGGCAAAAGATTAGAGCCAAACGTAGGGTGTTTCTAAAACCGGGAAACACTGCATAATAATTAAGAGCTGTCTTGTTATGGTGGCATAAGCTGGGCACCACATATTGGCATATCTATGGAAAAAATCCAATTTTCACTCTCCCACATCATGTGCACACGAATTTCTGCAAAACACCTGTGGGGTTAACATGCTCACTACACCCCTAGGTAAATACCCGGAGGGTGGTGTTTCCAAAATGGGGTCACTTCTGGGGGGGGAATCCACCGTTTTGGTTCCACAGGGACTTTGCAAATGCGACATAGCGACCAGAAACCAAATGCAGCAAAATCTCTACACCAAAAGCAAATGGCGCTCCTTCCCTTCTGAGCCCTGCCGCGTGCCCAAACAGCAGTTTATGACCACGTGTGGGGTATTGCCGTACTCCAGAGAAGTTGCTTTACAAATGTTGGGGTTCTTTTTTTTCCTTTATTTGTTGAGAAAATTAAAAATTTGGAGCTAAAGCTACGTCTTATTGAAGAAAAAGGATTTTTTTTATTTTCACTGCCCAATTCTAATAAAATCTATGAAACACCTGTGGGGTCAAAATGCTCACTACACCCCTAGATGGATTCCTCAAGGGGTGTAAGTTTTCTCAAATGGAGTCACTTTTTTGGTGTTTTCACTGTTTTGTCCCCTCAGGGGCTTTGTAAATGCGACATGGCCTCCGCAAACCATTCCTGCTAAATTTGAGCTCCAAAAGCCAAATGGCGCTCTTTCCCTTCTAAGCCCTGCCGTGTGTCCAAACAGCCGTTTATTACCACATGTGGGGTATTGTTTTACTCGGGAGAAATTGCTTTACAAATGTTCTACTTTTCTCCTTTAGTCCTTGTGGAAATTAGAAAAAAAATTAGCTAAACCTACATTTTATTTCAAAGAATGTAGATTTTAATTTTCACAGCCTACTTCCAATAATTTCTGCAAAAAACCTGCGGGGTCAAAATGCTCACTATACCCCTAGATAATTTCCTCAAGGGGTGTAGTTTCCCAAATGGGGTCACATTTGGGGGGTTTCCACGGTTTTGGCACCGACAGAGCCCTGCAAACCTGACATGGAGCCTAAAATATTTTCTAATAAAAAGGAAGCCCAAAATCCACTAGGTGCTCCTTTGCTTCTGAGACCGATGCTTCAGTCCATTAGCACACTACGGCCACATGTGGGATATTTCTAAAAACTATAAAATCTGGGCAATAAATATTGAGTTGCATTTCTCTGGTAAAAACTTGTGTTACAGAAAAAAATAGATTAAAAATGAATTTCTGCCAAAAAAAAATAAATATGAAATTTGAACATTTCACCTCTACGTTGATTTAATTCCTGTGAAACGTCTAAAGGGTTAAGAAACTTTCTAAATGCTGTTTTGAATACTTTGAGGGGTGAAGATTTTAAAATGGGGTGACTTTTTGGCGGTTTCTAATATATAAGGCCCTAAAAGCCGCTTCACAACTGAACTGGCCCCCGTAAAAATAGCCTTTTGAAATTTTCTTGAAAATGTGAGAAATTGCTGCTAAAGTTCTGAGCCTTGTAATGTCCTAGAAAAATAAAATGACGTTCAAAAAACGATGCCAAACTAAAGTAGACATATGGGGGATGTTAATTAGCAACAATTGTGTGGTATAACTGCCTGTCTTACAAGCAGATACATTTACATTTAGAAAAAGGATAATTTTTGCAATTTTTCACAAAATTTTGGTGTTTTTCACTGATAAATATTGAATTTATCGACCAAATATTTCCACTATCATAAAGTCCAATGACTCACGAGAAAACAAGAATCAAAATCGCTTTGATAGGTAAAAGCATTCCGGAGTTACCACATAAAGTGAAATATGTCAGATTTGAAAAAATGGGTCTGGTCCTGAAGGCCAAAATGAGCTCGGGCCTGAAAGGGTTAAAGTGAAAAAAGTGCAGCCGAGCTATCACATCTCTGGGAATGGCGGCAGAAAGCTCTTTAGGTTTCGGAATACGGTGAACTCTATCAAGAAGTAAATCCAATGCAGGTGAAAGAGGCAGTAAAACAATGAAGAAGTCAGTGAGAAACTTCAACTGTTCAGCTTTAATAGATTCAGGAATACCTCTGAACCCAACGTTGTTGCGCCTAGAACGATCTTCCATATCCGCAATTTTTAACCGCATGAGCCCCACTTCTTCCAGGGAGGAGTTAAGGTCTACCTACTCCTTATCGGCGCCAGAAAATTCTGCCATTTTTGTCTCCATGTGGGACGTACGTTCCCCCAATGCATTAAATTCAGCTTTAATATTCATAAAAGCTGACTGTATGTCCTTCTGCAAAGAAGATCTCAGACTTTCCAACATACCTTTTAGGATGTCTTCTGAAACAGCCGAGAAGCAGGGACTCTGAAGCACAGGGCGTCCCGTTATATAACTGCAGCGTGGGAGACATATGAGGAATCCCCACACAGATACTCACATTGCTACTGAAAGTCTCTCTGCCAAGCGTGGAGGAGGACATGTGGGGAGATTGATTGCAGCCAGGTGCACTGGTCAGTGAAGATGCAGGCGACGGAGTAAATCTGTCTCCTGACTCTGTATCTCCTCTGGTGCCGGCGCCCAGGGCCGCCATCAGGAATTTCAGGGCCCCCTACATCTACATTTTCTGGGCCCCCCTACCGTGGCACCGCCTGTTAACGGTACTCCGTCCAGTACTATATCATGGTACCCAGGGCCGCCAACAGGGGGGGTATTATGGATACTGATGTGAGAGGCCCGGCCAAACCTAATTGAAAAGGGGGCCCGGCAAACTGCCGCGACTTGCCTTTGGTAGAAAAAAAACAGGCCCCTGCAATGGGGCCCGTTTTTTTCACCAAAAGAATGTCATGAGCTGCGGGCCCCCCTTTCAATTAGGTTTGGCCGGGCCTCTCACATCAGTACCCCTAATACCCCCTTGATGGCGGCCCTGGGTAGCATGGGGGCCGTCAAACACCGCCGCCCGTGCGACCGATCACGCGCACCCGCAAACTCCCGCGCATGCGCACCGGCGACCGCCTGGAACCGCGCACCGAATTTTGAGGCAGATTTTGACCTGCCCACACTATCTTGCCGCATTTTTTGCCTGTGGCGATTGAGGACAGCAGACAGAAAACGCAGCGAAAAATGCATTTTCTGCCTCCCATTGATTTCGATGGGAGGTCAGAGGCAGAACCGCGGCAAGAAAGGACGTGCTGCTTTTTCTTTTTTCCGCGACTGGCTCCCATTGATTTCAGATTAAATCAATGGGGGGCGGTTTTGGAAGTTGTTTGGTGCTGATTCTGACGCAGTGTCCAAGTCAATATCAAGGCCCAAAAACTCTGGGAACTGGGCCTTATTGTTAGGGCTTATTCAGACGAACGTGTAATACGTCCGTGAAACGTGTGTGATTTTCACGCGCCTCGCACGGACCTATGTTACTCTATGGGGCCGTGCAGACTGTCAGTGATTTTCACGCAGCTCGAGTCCGCTGCGTAAAACTCACGACATGTCCGATATTTGTGCATTGTTCGCGCATCACGCACCCATTGAAGTCAATGGGTGCGTGAAAATCACGCCCAGCACTTCCGCAGCCGTATAAACTATGAATGAAAACAGAAAAGCACCACGTGCTACAAACATACAAACAGAGTGTCATAATGATGGCGGCTGCGCGAAAATCACGCAGCCACGCATCATACGCTGCTGCCACACGGAGCTGTTATGGACCTTTTGCAAGCGCAAAACGCCACGTTTTTGCGCGCGCAAAAAGCACACGCTTGTGTAAATCCGGCCTTAGGGTAGGAACACACTAGGCGTGAACGCTGCGGATTTTATGCAACACATTTTATTGTGTAAAATCCGCAGCGTATCACAGTCGCAGCAGAGTGGGTGAGGTTTGAACAAATCTCATCCACACGCTGCAAAAATAATGGACCTGCAGTGTGACTGCAGTCGCATGTCAATGTATTCTGTGGGATCGCTGCTCCTCTGTTGCAGAAATGCTGCGGTTCTGCCGCAAAAATCACAAATGAGAAAAAAAAAAAAAGGCACTTTTTTAAATTTATAAAAAAGTTTAGACTTGCCCCGGCCGTAGTCCTGGTGACGCGATCCTCTATTCTTAGCGTAGCCCCGCCTCCTGTCATGACGTTTCATCCCATGTGACTGCTGCAGCGGTCACATGGTCTACAGCGTCATCCCAGGAGGCGGGGCTACGTTCAGAAGAGAGAGATGCGTCAGTTAAACTACGGCCGGGGCAAGTCTAAACTTTTTTTTCCCTGCAGGATTCCCGCAGCGGACACGCCTCACCAAACCTGCGCCACTATTTGGTGCGGTTTTGCTGGCGGAATTCCCTGCGGCTCCCGGGATAAGCTGTGTAGTTTTACTCAGCATATCCGCCTAGTGTGTCCCTTATGATGTCGCTCCTGGAGCTGCTGCCGCTCTCTAAATAGGCAGTTGGTCCAGTAGAATTTGGAATTATTTTTTTTTGTGAACCAGCTTAAAAAAATACAAAACTTTTGTGTTAGGGCCTGTTCACATCACCGTTCGCTTCCGCTCCGGGGTTCCTTCTGAGGTTTCTGTCGGGTGAACCCCGCAACGGAAAGTGAAAGTGATAGCACAGCTTCCGTTTCCATCACCATTAGCGCAGTCGACTGCGCTATTAATTCCGTCCGAAAACCAGCCGGAATGGTGACGAACGGAAACCATTAGCGATGTTTCCGTCACCATTGAGATCAATGGTGACTGAAACGGAAGCTGTGCTGTCACTTTCACTTTCCGTTGCGGGGTTCACCCGACAGAAACCTCAGACGGAACCCCGGAGCGGTGGTTCGTCACCATTCCGGCTGGTTTTCGGACGGAATTAATAGCGCAGTCGACTGCGCTAATGGTGATGGAAACGGAAGCTGTGCTATCACTTTCACTTTCCATTGCGGGGTTCACCCGACAGAAACCTCAGACGGAACCCCGGAGCGGAAGCGAACAGTGATGTGAACAGGCCCTAACACAAAAGTTTTGTATTTTTTTAAGCTGGTTCACAAAAAAAAATAATTCCAAATTCTACTGGACCAACTGCCTATTTAGAGAGCGGCAGCAGCTCCAGGAGCGACATCATAAGGGACACACTAGGCGGATATGCTGAGTAAAACTCCACAGCTTATCCCGGGAGCCGCAGGGAATTCTGCCAGCAAAACCGCACCAAATAGTGGCGCAGGTTTGGTGAGGCGTGTCCGCTGCGGGAATCCTGCAGGGAAAAAAAAGTTTCGACTTGCCAGGGCCGTAGTCCTGGTGACGCATCTCTCTCTTCTGAACGTAGCCCCGCCTCCTGGGATGACACTGTAGACCATGTGACCGCTGCATCAGTCACATGGGATGAAACGTCATGACAGGAGGCCGGGCTGCGCTAAGAATAGAGGATCGCGTCACCAGGACTACGGCCGGGGTAAGTCTAAACTTTATCAATTTAAAAAAGTACCTTTTTTTTCTTCTCTTGTGTGATTTTTGCGGCAGAACCGCAGCATTTCTGCAACAGAGGAGCGGCGATTCCACAGAATAAATTGACACGCTGCGGCTTAAAAAGCCAAAGCCACACTGCAGGTCCATTTTTTTTTGCAGCGTGTGGATGAGATTTGTTAAAACCTCACCCACTCTGCTGCGACTAATACGCTGCGGATTTTCCACAATAAAATGTGCTGCATAAAATCCGCAGTGTTCATGCCTAGTGTGTTCCTACCCTAAGGCCGGATTTACACAAGCGTGTGCTTTTTGCACGCGCAAAAAACTTTGCTTTTTGCGCATGCAAAAGGTCCATAACAGCTCCGTGTGTCAGCAGCGTATGATGCGCGGCTGCGTGATTTTCGCGCAGCCGCCATCATTATGACACTCTGTATGTTTGTAGCACGTGGTGCTTTTCTGTTTTCATTCATAGTTTATACGGCTGCGGAAGCGCTGGGCGTGATTTTCACGCACCCATTGACTTCAATGGGTGCGTGATGCGCGAACAATGCACAAATATCGGACATGTCGTGAGTTTTACGCAGCGGACACACGCTGCGTGAAAATCACTGACAGTCCGCACGGCACCATAGAGTAACATAGGTCCGTGCGAGGCGCGTGAAAATCACTGACAGTCTGCACGACCCCATAGAGTAACACAGGTCCGTGCGAGGCGCGTGAAAATCACGCGCGTTGCACGGACGTATTACACGTTCGTCTGAATAAGCCCTAAGAATAAGGCCCAGTTCACAGAGTTTTTGGGCCTTGATATTGACTCGGACACTGCGTCAGAATCAGCACCAAAGAACTTCCAAAACCGCCTCCCATTGATTTAATCTGAAATCAATGGGAGCCAGTCGCGGAAAAAAGAAAAAGAAAAGCAGCACGTCCTTTCTTGCCGCGGTTCCGCCTCTGACCTCCCATCTAAATCAATGGGAGGCAGAAAATGCATTTTTCGCTGCGTTTTTTGTCTGCTGTCCTCAATCGCCGCGAGCAAAAAACGCAGCAAAAAAACGCGGCAAGATAGTGTGGGCAGGTTAAAATCTGCCTCAAAATCTGCCTCAAAATTCTTTAAGGAATTTTGAGGCAGATTTTTTTTTGCCTGCAAAATACTGTGTGAACAGGGCCATACATAAACAACACTTTGAGATAATTTACTCACTGTCAGAAGAGCTGCTCCCACTCCAGTCCTCTTCCGGCGATGTCTTCCAGGGGAGGTCTTCGGTCCAGACGTCCAGTCCTTCACCTCCAGCCAGGCTCCAGGTAAGTTTTGTCCATGTGGGTCCGCGGCTGCGCGCGCTTCGTTCGCGGGTGCGCGGGCGGCCGGTCGCGGGTGCGCGGGCGGCCGGCCGCGGGTGCGCGCGCGGGCGGTCTCCAGTGCGGGCGTTCGTGGATGCGCGCTCGCGAGTGCGCACGCGCGGGAGTTTCATTGTGCGCGCGATCCGGTGCGCGCGCGCGGGCGGACGGTTTGACGGCCCCCCATGACGAGGGGAGGGGGCCCGCAGCAGCAGCAGCAGCAGCTCACGACATTCTTTTGGTGAAAAAAACGGGCCCCATTGCAGGGGCCCGTTTTTTCCTACCAAAAGAATGTCGAGGCAGTTGCCGGGCCCCCCTTTCAATTAGGTTTGGCCGGGCCCCTCACACCACTACCCCTAATACCCCCCTGATGGCGGCCCTGCCGGCGCTATCTGGTGACCTCGTGGACGGGAAGAACTCAGTGAGTCTCGCTGAGCTCTCTTTCTTCTTTGCCTTCCTCATTATAAACTTTGATAAACTTTGATCCTGCAAAGCTTGCACTACTCCTGGACTCAAATATAGTCCTGGAAAGTGTAGATTAGAGCCGCTTTGATGCCTGGTGTAACGGAGCTAAGGCAAACACGTCTTACTCCATGCTCATCTGGCCACGCCCCCCAGTTTCTTGAACTTTTAAATTTTATTATATATATATATTTTTTCTACTACTAAACCAGATTTCACTTTTTTCTTTTTACTACACATTTCATTACTCCGTCTAGGGGACTTGAACCAGCGATCGCTGGTACAATACACTGAAGTATCAACATTATTAGTTAGTATTGCAGTATATCATCATTTTTAGGCAGTCCTGGGAGCCCCTCGGCTGCCACGACAACCATAGTCACCCCCCAGATCTCATTGTGGGGGGGGGGGGGGGATGATGCGCTGTCTGAGGGGGCTGCCTCAATGCCTCAGATGCTGCGGTCGCGATTTAACACAGCATTTGAGGGGGTTAAACAGCCAGGAACAGCACGATCACTGTTCCTGGCAGTTAGTCACGGGTGCCTGCTGACCGACACCCGCAGCATATGGCGCGCGCTCAGTACGTGGGCACGCACCATACATTTCCCCCTGCACTACGACGTACCAGACACGTCGTTTTGCGGGAAGGGTTTAAAGGTATTCCCAGAATGGATGTAAATGGTCTGATCACTGGGGGCCCCACCGTTGAGACCTTCACTGATTGAGAGAACGACAGGGGTCCCGATCACCCTGTTCCTCCTCACTGATGGACAGCAGTGATGAAGTCATCAAATGGAGCAGCAATCAAGCATGCGCGCTGCAGCTCCATTCAATGTCAGTGGGAATGACAAACATCGGAGTACAGCGCTCGGCTGGTACAATCCGTCCCATAAATATAAAATGGAGTGGCGGTCATATGCTTGACTGCACATTAATTCAAGCTACTGCTCACTGCAGGATGGGGGGGAATGCAGTGAAGATCTGGGGGTACAGGACTCCCATCCTCGCAATCGGTGGGGGTCTTAGCAGTGTGGCCCCCCAGCGATCAGAGAATCAACACCTATCCTGTGGGTAGGTGATAATTGGTGATAAATTGTCAATTCTGGGACAACCCCTTTTAAATGTAATGTGAATAGTCGGCTTGTAATTTTAATAAAATTAAAAATAATCACAAACAGGGCTTGATGGGTTTTATTCAGAATGGATAATAAACTAAAACCTATAGGAATATATGCCTACAAACTAAAATGTGATCAATAGAAGATGTGCAGGAATTTACCGTATTTTTCAGACTAGAAGACGCAGTTTTTATTAAGAATAAATCTTACTAAAAGGCCCCTGCGTCTTGTAGTCCGCAGTCAAGGGACCCAGCATCGCCGGACCCCCTGACCGCTTCATTACTTAGCCCCTTCCAGACCCATGACGTGCAGGCACATCACAGAGCGGGGATGATGTATGAAGCAGGCTCACACGCTGAGCTCTCTCCATACACTACATGCTGCTCTAATGGCCAGAAACCGCTAATCCTGGCCGTTTAAAAGTGTTGTGCCATTAAACACATGTATCCACTATTCGTGGATAGGAATACATGTGTGATCGCTGGGGGTCCAACAAGATAAGGAGAACGGGTACCGAAAGTCACCATGAGCACTGCATGAGAAGCTTTGACTTCCACGTTCTGCGTCCGGCAGCTTCGTAGAGATGAATGGGATTCTTCTGCGCATGCGCGAGTGGCTCTCCATTGATCCCTATGGAGCTGCGGAACAAATAAGCCGGACGCAGAACCCGGAAGTCCAGGCTTCTCGTGTAGCGCTGAGGGTGACTTTCTGTCCCCTGTTCTCCTGATCGGTGTGGGTCCCAGCGGTCGGAACCCCAGCGATCCCACATGTAGCCTCTATCCTGTGGATAGGGGATACATGTGTTTTATGGCAAACCCCTTTAACTAGTTAAACGCCGCGGTCAATAGCGACCGCAGCATTTATAGGTGTTTTTCTATGAAGGACATTTATGACATATCCACAGGATACATCATAAATGTCAGATAGATGCGGGTCCCACCTCTGGGACCCGCACCTATCTCTAGAACGGGGCCCACTTAACCCCATTCTAGCTTTCTGTGCTCTCCCGGAAACTTTATTACATGTGGAGTTACTGAAACAGCGTAACTCGCTGAGCCACGCCGTTTCCATAACTCCCTTAGAACTGAATAGTATTTACAGAAACAGAGTAGCTCGCATGCTATGCTGCTTACGTAACTGCCATTCACTACTATGAGTTAGAGAAATAGCGTAGCTCAGCGTGTTACGCTGTTTCAGTAACTCCACATGCAACAGAGTGTCCGCTGGTTCAAGTCTCCTAGGGAAACTAATAAAATATGTAAAAAAAACAAACAACCGTTAAATACAAAAAAACCTTTTCCTATTTTTCCCCAAGCACAATCTAAAAAATAAAATTATTTGGTATCGCTGTGTCCGTAAAAGTCCGATCTATTACAATAGACTATTATGTAACTCGCACGCTGAGTTTAAAAATGTAAAAACACCAAAATAGTTTTTTGGTCACCTTAGAGCTTAAAAAAATGAAATAAAAAAAAAAAAGGGAACAAAAAATAAAAAAAATCATATGTACCAAAAAAAATGGTGCCAATAAAACTATAGCTCGTCCCTCAAAAAATAAGCCCTCACACCGCTTAATCGCTGAAAAAAATATAAAAAAAAAAAGTTATGGCTCTCAGAATGTGGTGAAACAGAATAAATTTTTTTAACAAATAATTTTTTCCCTATTTTCGGATTTCTAAAACCTGTGTGCGTCAAAATACGGTAAATGAGAAAAACAAAATGGAACAATATCTTACCACTACCACTCGGGGAGGAACCAGGAGAGCAGCTTCGAGTGAATAAAATTGGTTTTTCAGTCACTTCAACTTTAGATGGTGATGTGGTAGGAGAGTCTGTGGCCAAAAGTTCAAACAAAAGTTTAGCTAAAAGGAAAAACCTAGTTTAATAAATCAAAATGTGACATCTTCTACACCGCCTCACTGCTAAACTGCAAATTCAAGAGTGTCACAATAATGAGACTTCCCTAATAAGCAGAATGTTGGAGCTTGCATACTTGTTCTGAACTAATGGTACGTTTAAACCCGTCGGCCTTATTCACACGGACCAGTCCGTATTGCGCGTGCAAAAAAACGCTGCGTTTTGTGCGCGCAAAAGGTCCGTGTGGCATCACCATATGATGCGTGGCTGCGTGATTTTCGCGCAGCCGGCATTATGACACTCTGGTTTTATGTTTACAAACAGAAAAGCACGTGGTGCTTTTGTGTTTTCATTCATTCATTTAACTACTGTAGCGTGCATCACGCGCTGCACCCGGAAGTGCTTCCGTGCGCGATTTGAACACACCCATTGACTTCAATGGGCGCATGCTGCGCGAAACACTGCCAAATATAGGACATGTCGTGAGTTTTACGCAGCGCACATACGCTGCGTGAAATTCACTAACAGTCTGAACGGCCCTATTCATTAGCATAGGTCCGTGCGAAGCGCGTGAAAATCACACGCGTAGCAGGGACGTATAACACGTTCGTGTGAATAAGGCCTTAGGCCCCAGGTTGGGGGAAGTTTTTTTCTCAGAATTTTGAGCCAAACACCGAAGTGGACACAAAAGAGAGGAGATGCAGTCTTTTCTTTATACCTTTCCATCCACTCAGAGCCACTTCTGGCTTTGGCTCAAAAAAACTGAACCAAAATGTGCCACAGAAACTCCATCAAAATTGTGTATGATCCGAACCTTAAAAGGGGTTGTATTTTTGCATTGGCCATAAGTGGCCAAGCTATTTGAAATAAAATAAAGTTTGTTTTGTGAAGTTTTTTTTTTTTTTATGTACTGGATAATAGTTTTGTTTTTTTATATAGATTGAGTGTAAAACCATAAACAAAAACAAACAAAAACCAATAATTCAGTTGAAAGATTGCTAAACAGCAACACGTTTTACCTAATATTTGTTTAGCACACATCTATAAAACTTACCTATTTTACAATCAAGCTTTGGCCTTGACTGAATAGTTGTCACAGTAGTTACAATAGTACCATCTGGCATCACTGTTCGATCCATTTCCACTTTCTTGGTTGGAGTAATAGTAATTCTCTGAGTCGGAGTCCCCAAGGTTGCACATGGTAGATTCCCCTCTGGTATATGAAACTATGAACGGGATGGAAAACAACAAGCCATAGATTAGAATAAGAAACACGTGTATACACGCCGCAGCCCAATTATTTTTATTTTGTTTTTATTTATTATTTGATAGGAAGCAAAGGATTCAGAAGGAGGAACATTTTTTCACTTTTAATTTGTTCTTGGCCGGGGCCCCAGAAGTCAAACTTACACCGCATGTATCCGAACGCTATTGCCATCAATCAGTTTTGGTTTAGAACGCCTTTAATGCATATTCATTAGGTATTATGTATTATTATTCACCTCCACAGATATTGATGGTGCGGTGATTTTAGACAATGTAGAGCACAAGGTGAGTGGATAAAGACATTTCCCACACAGGTCTATTTCAGGTGACCTTAGAGCCACTAAGGTGTGGCCGACGAGGAGATCTTAAAAAAAAAAACAAAAAAAAAACGTTATATATTTATATAAATATATATATACACACACATACGTATGATTACCTTTAGAATGTGACAGGCACAAGTGTGCCAGTAACATCTAGAGAAGGAGGGTTATGAAAAATCTCTTACGTTCTGCACCTCTCACCATCTGCCACACTTTCAAAGATAGTTCCTTGCTCTGAGGAGTGAGTTCACTGTATTAGGAGAACAGTAAAGCCTTTATCATCAAATCACAAGAGCATAAAAAGCTTTCCTAACATTTATAATAGCCCTTTGTACCATACAGTCCCAGGGACCCCTTACACCTGCTCACAATATCATCTCCTCACTCCATGAGATGTTCCAGGTATCTCCTTTATGTATCTTGGCACAACGTGTTTTTTTTCGCTGACAAGGGCTATCCAGTTCCGCTTCACATATCAGCTCAACATCTGAAAAACGAGCCACAGAAAATGAATGAACAAAATGCCCATAGCGACCAATCCAATGTAATTTTCTTGTGTATACTAGAAAATGAAATCAGAACTCACTGGTTACAACGGACTAAACGTCTATGAACCAGCGTCAGGGATCATGCACTCTGTCTAGCTGTGTGCACAGAGCCTGTACGGAAGTGCACGTAGGCCCTATGTCTCCTTAGCATAGAGCTGGTCAGCCCCCGCATCTCAATGTATCAGCCCCCGCATCTCAATGTATCAGCCCCCGCATCTCCAAGCAACAAACTAAGATATTGGAGGCATATGGAGGTAGAGTAGCAACCCCATATACCTCTATGGGAGCCCTATTACGGCCGTGTGCACGAGGTCTAAAGCTGCTCCAACTGCACATAAGAATACTCTAAAACAACAAACCTGGATCTTGCAGAACAGGATCCTGCAGACGTAGCCGTCGAACAAGAAGTTTCAAGCTGTCTGTTCTAGTCGGGAATCCCTGAATCAGTTTGTCACAAATACCCTATGCAGTACAGATATATCAGTATAACTTGAAGACAGGAACTAAAAGGCAAACAATACAGCGTAGTAGGAGTAGTAAAACACTTACCATATTACTATCATGAGCCTTTAAGTTGAACATCATGGCTGGCTCTGCTGTAAGTAATGCATTTTGTACAAGGTCTTGAACCGTACAGAGTTCTGCCCCTCCTTCACTACTCTGCGGATAAAGACAAGAGAGTCTCCAAAAATTATTGGGACCTGCAGTAAATCAAATACAAGTACAGAAGAAATAAATTTACAGCGCATACCTGATGCGAGTGCTTGGGTACTAGATTAAGCAACATATCAGGATGCTCCTTAAAACTCCACGATACCAGGAGGCCTGCCTGCTGCAGCTCTTGTAAGCAAACTTCTATCTGGAAATGACAGAAAAGTAGATATAAGGGTAAGTTCAGTTTTTTTGGCACGGAAAACGCGCCAAAAAACGGCCGCAAAAGCCGCTCATTGATTTCAATGGGAGGCGGAGCAGTTTTTTCCCGCGAGTGGAAAAAAAGGTCTCGTGGGAAAAAGATGCGACATGCCCTATCTTCGGGCGTTTACGTCTCTGACCTCCCATTGACATCAGGGTCAATTGCACCAAATGGGCTGAATGAACAGCTCGACTATACATGTTTCTTTTAATACAACAACTATATATATATATATATATATATATATATATATATATATATATATATATATTTCCAAGGAACACGAAAAATCTGAATAATTTTACTTTAGAGAAATAAAGTTCTATCCCCCTTGCAACCTAGACTTGTTATGCGCACGCACTTACAGTAAGTCGCACTGCCATTAAATATCCTAAATATTAAGATAACATGATCTATAGATAATTCCCTTTAATAAACATAAGCCCTAACTGGTGATGACGGATCAATGTCTTTGGCACCTGGGGTATATGGGTATCGGACTAGGCACCACAACCTCCGATGTTCATGCATCCTACTTACGCCAAGATTCAGTTTCCCCCTACCACCTGCGAATTCTTCACTGGGCTCAATTCCCTCATGCACGAGATGGGTTTAACCAAGTCTCTATTTTCACCCACCCTGTCCTATTTCTGCAGCGTCTATCATAGACGCTGCGAATCTGGCCAATGGGAAGTAGTGTGGTGAGCGTCACAGCCAATGGTGGGCTGTCGTATCACCAAAAAAAGGGCGGAGTCTCATCGCGCCCCGTTACCTAGGCAACGTCTCCACACAGCGGACGCATACTTAGAACCGCTGTGTGCGGACCGAATATCTCTCCCCTTTGTGAGAGGAGATTGCGCCTCGTGACTTTTTTTGCAGGATGGACGACGACTCGCAGGACGATCAAAGGCTGCACTGACACGGCAGTCTGCCTGTTGGTGGGGCTGGGGACGCCCGGCAAATCATGCCTCCTACACAGTACACACCCCCAGATGTCATAGGGGAGTGTCAAAGGAAGGGTGGGGGAGGGAGTCACCAGATCTAAATGGGCAAGGGAAATACTCATCGTTGCGACGTCAGAAGCAGGCGTTGGTTCTGACACTTCAGAACAGACGGTGACTTCTTGCCACTGCAAGTATGATTTCACCTGAAAGCTTTTTGAAAATAGACAGCTGCAATAATCTTAACGCAGCACCCATGGAAGCTGGGTAAAGCTGTTCTTTGACCTATCTCCCTGAGGAATCGTTTGGTCAGGAGGAAACGCATTCGGAGGACTTTCATTTACCACTTGTTGGAGAGGCTACCCGATCCCTTTGCATTTAACAGAACAGGTGGATGACCTTTAACATCAAAATGGGTAGGGGGGTGTGGTGATATCAGGTGTTTGGCATCGCCGTTGTGGTTGAAATAATCCAGGCGGATGCAGAAAATAGTTTAACAGTTAAAACAGCGGGGCACAATACACAGAGGGGCACAATACACATACCACTCGCTGTGATAAAGTCAATTGGTTGATGGTAAATACTCTGCTTTCTTTCTTTACTCTGGACCCAGGATCTCCCGTCTGTAAATGGCTGACTCCAACTGATTTTTCTTACCAACTGTCATGCAACACCAGACACGCCTCCTGCACACGGGACAGTCCAAAAGGGGAAATTCTATGAGGCGAGATAGAGCTGAATGATGGGAGAGTCCAGGATGGGAAATAGAGGGGAATAAAGGGACGATACAAGGGCCGATCACCGGGCTTCATTTAAAAACAACTGTCTTAAGGTGGTATGGGTGGGAAAGACTGACATGATCTGACACTTGGTGCCAGAACATCACTCACATTCCACCACATAGTTCCCCCTTCTTAAATCCACAGGGAGTCAGATTGGCCCTCTGGCGGGTCGACGGTGACCTGGGGGCCAGTTAATGAGGTTCTACGCCCATCAGTGTCCTGTTGCCGGGAGAGACCTTCGGCGTTAACATGGTCTCAGCCCTTCTTGTGGGAAACAAAATTATAGGATTGCAGAGCCAAACTCCATCGCAACAACCGACCATTGTCTCCAGTGCAGCCAACTAAGAAGATTATGATCCGTAATGACAGTGAATTCCCTCAAATAAACATAGGGTTTCAGTTTTTTGAGGGCCCACACAATGGCCAGGCACTCTCTCAATTGTAGCGTAAGCCCGCTCTCGGTCCAGCAACTTACGGGAAAGGTAGGCAATGGGGTGCTCGTGACCGGCTTGGTCAACCTGGCTTAGTACTGCTCCCAGTCCAACATCAAAGGCATCTGTTTGTACTAGGAACCGCCGGTGGAAGTCAGGGGCGGCCACAATACAGGGGATGATGCCAGGGCGGTCTTAAGACTCTCAAAGGCCTGGTCACTGTCAGCGGTCCAGGGCATATGCTTGTTGAACCTTTTGGCTGTGAGGTCTGTCAGGGGTTTGGCCAGGGAGCTGTAGTGAGGTATGAATTTTATAATACCCTGTGGTCCCTAAGAATGCCCTGACCTGTTTCTGGTTAGTTGTCCGGGGCCACTGGAGAATGGCTTCCACTTTGGCCAGCTAAGGAAAGAGGCGACCACTTCCTACCCGGTAACCTAAATAGGAAACGTCGGCCATTCCCATTTGGCAGGGCGAACGGTCAGGCCTGCAAGCCTGAAGCGCTCTAAAATTTGCACCACATGGGCCAAGTGTTCCTCCCAGGTCTCACTGAAGATGGCTGTCATCCAGGTACGCCTGGGCATAGCCTTGACACCCCACGAGAATCCGGTCGACCATTCTCTGGAAGGTCGCAGGCGCATTCTTCATCTCAAACGGCATGTCCGTAAATTCGAACATGCCAAATGGGGTGATGAAGGCGGAGCGCTCTTGGGCCTCCCTGGTCGTGGGAATATGCCAGTAGCCCTTGCTGAGGTCCAGAGTAGACACGTAGCTTGCCCCCAACCCAACCTATCAAGTAGCTAGTCGATCCAGGGCATGGGATAGGCAACTGTAACGGTTACCTCGTTCAGCCTCCGATTGAAGACACAGAACCCCGTGGTTTTGTCCTTCCTGCTGACCAGAACGACGCCAGCCGCCCAAGGGCTGTGAGATGGTACAATGATCCCCATCTCCATCCACCTCCTTTCGCATCATGTCTAACACTGCGGGAGCCACGCGAGATGCTGGCTGCCTCATAGGCCGGGCTCCCACAGCGTCAACCTGATGGGAGACCAAGGAGGTACGGCCTGGACACGTGGTAAACAGTGTTTCCTGCGCATCCAACACATCCCCTGTCTGCTCTGAGCAGGGGACAAATGGGACCCTAGCTGTTTTTCTGCTATTCCCGGACCTTGTCGGGCTTCGGCTAGGTGGTCAGGGATGTGATCGGCATCAGGGTCATCCATGGGCGGGCAATAGACGGCCATGGCAGTGACTTCCCGCTCCATGTAGGCTTTTAACCTGTTATGATATAGGCGTATCCTGGTCCTTTCTTTGTCTAGGGCTACTGAGCAGTTTGTTTCCCGGTGCCATCCAACTACTGTGAAGGGTCCTGCCCAGTTGGCTTGCAGCTGGTTACGCTTTCCAGGCACCAGAACTAATACCTTCGTTCCCACTTCTAACTCGCGGGGCATGGCTCGCTGACCGTAACCGCGCCCGTCGTCCGAGTGACACGTAAATTCTCATGGGCCAAGCGTTTCGCAGGTTGTGCACATATTCTACTATCGGGGCCTCCGGCCTTGAGAAAGATCCCTCCCAACCTTCCCGGACCAAGTCCAAGGGCCCTCGGACCTTCCTCGCGTATATCAACTCGAACAATGAGAACACAGTAGACTTCTGCGGCACCTCTCTATAAGAGAGGAGAAGCTGCTGCAGAGAGCGTTCCCAGTCCTTCCCCTCTGCATGGACATACCGGAGCAGCAATTGCTTGAGGGTTCCATTGAACATTTCGCACAGTCTGTTCGTTTGGGGGTGATAGGCGGTAGTCCTTAGTGGACGTACCCCGAACCGATTCAAGAGGGACTGCATCAGTTCCCCTTGGAATTGGGAGCCTTGGTCGGTCAGCACCTCCTGTGGGAACCCTACCCTACTGAATAAGTCCATCAGGCCGTGGGCAACGTGCTCCGCATTCAGGGATGAGAGTCGCGGCATCAGGGTAGCGAGTAGCAAAATCTACCAGCGTTAATATGTAGCGCTTCCCACGAAGGCTGGGTAGCGGCTCTATCAGATCTATGGCTACCCGCTGGAAGGGTTCCCCGATAATGGGAATGGATTGGAGCGGAACTCTGCAACGCGCTCCACCTAACCGTTGACATACGAGGCATGAGGCTCGGTACCGCTATACGTCCTGTGTCATCCCTGGCCAAAAGTAGTATCGCTGGAGACTGGTTCTGGTTTTCCGATTGCCGGCATAGCCTGCTGTTGGGATATCATGGGCCAGGGAGAGCAAGTGGAAACGGTAGCGCAAGGGCACCATCAGTTTGCTTAGTGGCGATCCATGGGGCCTCGGGTGAAGTCATGGGTTTTATGCGATATAATAATCCACTCTCCCATTTGTACTGCTCTTGCGCGCCTTCTACAGGGGCTTGATATGCAGCGCTGCGGGTACACACCAGTTCTGGGCTCCAGTTCACAGAAAGGATGCCCTGGAGTTGGAAAAAATACAAAGAAGAGCAACAAAGCTAATAAGGGGCATAGATTATCTAAGTTATGAGGAAAGATTAAAATAACTAAACCTATTTGGCCTTGAAAAGAGACGAATAAGGGGGGGGGGGACATGATTAACTTATATAAAATATATTAATGGCACATACAAAAAATATGGTGAAATCCTGTTCCATGTAAAACCCCCTCAAAAAACAAGGGGGCACTCCCTCTGGAGAAAAAAAAGGTTCAACCTGCAGAGGTGACAAGCCTTCTTTACTGTGAATCTATGGAATAGCCTACCGCAGGAGCTGGTCACAGCACGGACAGTAGATGGCTTTAAAAAGGGCGTAGATAATTTCCTAGAACAAAAAAGTATTAGCTCCTATGTGTAGAAATTTTTTCAGCCGTACTATCGATCGATCACAAAAAGACAAGAGCATGGAAGCAGAACTCACGAAAAAAAGCAGTTTATTCACCAAACAAATGCAACGTTTCACCTCAATGGAAGCATTTTCAAGCAAACAGTGATTGTTCTCTGTATTTATACTCGTGTGATACGCAGTTCAAAAAAACTGTAATTATACTCGTGCGATACTATCACTATTTGCTTGAAAATGCTTCCATTGAGGAAGTGAAACGTTGCATTTGTTTGGTGAATAAACTGCTTTTTTCGTGAGTGCTGCTTTCATGCTCTTGTCTTTTTGTTATACATCATTTGAAGCTTAGCACCGACCATTTATTTGGTAATTTGAACTTGTGCTGCCCCTACCTGCCTTACTAAAATATTATATATATATATATATATATATATATATATATATATATATATATATATATATATATATATACACACACATACACACACACAAAAGTTTAGGGTCACTTAGAAATTACCTTAATTTTTAAAGAAAAGCACAGTTTTTTTTCAATGAAGATAACATTAAATTAAATCAGAAATACACTCTATACATTGTTAATGTGCTAAATGACTATTCTAGCTGCAAACGTCTGGTTTTTAATGCAATATCTACATAGGTGTATAGAGGCCCATTTCCAGCAACCATCACTCCAGTGTTCTAATGGCACAGTGAGTTTGCGAACTGTGTTAGAAGGCTAATGGATAATTAGAAAACACTTGAAAACCCTTGTGCAATTATCTTGGCACCGCTGTAAACAGTTTTGCTGTTTAGAGGAGCTATAAAACTGACCATCCTTTGAGCTGGTTGAGAATCTCGAGCATTACATTTGTGGGTTCGATTAAACTCTCAAAACGGCTAGAAAAAGAGAGCTTTCATGTGAAACACGACAGTCTATTCTTGTTCTTAGAAATGAAGGCTATTCCATGCGAGAAATTGCCAAGAAATGGAAGATTTCCTACAAACGTGTGCACTACTCCCTTCACAGGACAGCACAAACAGGCTCTAACCAGAGTAGAAAGAGAAGTGCGAGGCCCCGCTGCACAACTGAGCAACAAGACAAGTACATTAGAGTCTCTAGTTTGAGAAATAGACGCCTCACAGGTCCTCAACTGGCAGCTTTATTAAATAGTACCCGCAAAACGCCAGTGTCAACGTCTACAGTGAAGAGGCGACTCCGGGATGCTGGCCTTCAGGGCAGAGTGGCAAAGAAAAAGCCATATCCGAGACTGGCTAATAAAAGGAAAAAAGATTAATATGGGCAAATGCACACAGACATTGGACAGAGGAAGATTGGAAAAAAGTGTTATGGACAGACAAATCGAAGTTTGAGGTGTTTGGTTTCACACAGAAGAACATTTGTGAGACGCAGAACAACTGAAAAGATGCTGGAAAAGTGCCTGACACCATCTGTCAAGCATGGTGGAGGTAATGTGATGGTCTGGGGTTGCTTTGGTGCTGGTAAAGTGGGAGATTTGTACATGGTAAAAGGGATTTTGAATAAGGAAGGCTATCACTCTATTTTGCAACGTCATACCCTGTGGACAGCGCTTGATTGGGACCAATTTTTTATTTTTTTCTTTATCAAAGATTTTTATTTTGAAAATACAAAAAAATATAACAGCATACACATTGTTTCATAAATTTGCAAACTTCGCACGCAGTGCAATATAATAACTTCAATATCGCATAAAATTCACAGAAACACAGAAACAGCAGTAGGAGGTAGCCTCCCAATCAGCAAGTATAAGCTAAATAAGAAATGCAATGAGAATATCAGTACCATAAGTGCAGCGGAATTAGTGCAATATTTAGGGAAACCAGTCCCCACATTTGGATAAAAGTTGTCACGTATAGGTGCACATTATACTTTAGACTAACACAGACACAAGACAACAAAGGGAAACACATACGGACATAGCACATAAAAGTTGGCTATATAGGTGTTTCAAAAGAGGCCATCCAGCCAGAGAGGTAGATCAGTACCACCCCGGAATCCGGACCACACTGCCCAAGTGCGGACAAAAAGCTCAGATTTACCCCGATCAGCGGACATCAACTCCTCCATCCTCATAATCCCGTTCATCTCCGTTACCCATTCCTTCAAGGAAGGCACAGTACTGGACTTCCAATGACGAGGGATCACTGTTCTCGCTGCAGTCAAAAAATGCCGAAAGACACCCTTTTTGAGGTGTGGGAGTGATCCAGGAACCATGGAAAGTAAGCCAATGGAGGCTGAAGTCTGAACCTCAGTATGAAAAAGTTTGTTACCAAGATCAAAAATTTTTCCCCAAAAGGGACGGAGCTTGGGACAGTCCCACCAAATGTGAAACATAGTTCCATGAGCCTCCCCACACCTCCAACACTCATCAGATACATTAGGAAATATCCTATGCAGCAAAGCAGGACAGCGGTACCATCTGGTGAGTATCTTATAATTTTTTTTTTCCTGAGCGAAACACGAGGTCGGTAACTTGTGTGCCAGGAAGAAAGATGTGCCCCACTCTTCAGCAGAATGTCGAGTTCCCAATTCCTCGTCCCATGCTGTAGTGAATGTCAACTGAGAGTAATCATATTTAGGTAGAAGGATCCCGTGTAAATAGGAAAACACATGAGGGGGCAGCAGTCAACAACAAATAGTGCTCCAGAGGAGTCTTATCCTGCAGCAATACAAGACAATTGCCCATGGAGGAAAGATAGGAGCGCAACTGAAAATAGGACCACCATATTGAACGTCTCCCCGGGCAGGCCTCAGAGACAACAGTCTGTGACAAAATTTCACCCTCAGGTGTAAGAGTCTTAGCCAAATAACCACCGTCCTGTCTCTCCCAACAGAGGAATGTGTCCACACCCACCGCCGGAGGGAAGGAAGGGTCATCAAAAAGAGGAGTCAGAGGACCTGGACGGTGAACAAGGTCCATCGTAGCAACGATCCGCTCCCATACTACAAGAAACTGACGTGTGAGGGAAGGCAGAGAAGATGAAGGTCGCTAGAGAACAGACAACCAAGGCAGAGACGACAGTGCTAGGGGAGACATAGCCTTCTCAATGCGCACCCATTGCTTACCCGCATCTGAGCGGAACCAGTCTACCAATCGCATGAGGACCGCAGCTTGGTGGTAGCGTTTAAAGTCCGGCAAACCCGCGCCCCCCTCCACTTTTGGCCGACTAAGGACAGCAAAACGAATTCGAGGCTTAGAGGAGCCCCATACAAATTTGGTTATGGCCCTATGCAAGGTTTGGAAGAAACTTGTTGGTACTATGATAGGGACGGTCTGGAATATGTATAGGAATTTGGGCAAAATGTCCATTTTAACCACGTTAATGCGCCCAAACCACGATATGCGGTTCCCGCCATACGACATTAGATCCTTCAAGGTACGCTGCAGAATGGGTGTGCAATTCAAAGCGAACAAATCCGACTGTTGTGTGGGGATATGCACCCCCAAATATTTTAGAGATTTAGATTGCCACTTAAACGGGAAGACCCGAGCGAGATGAGTGGCTACAACAGTATGAAGAGATATATTCAATGCCTCAGATTTAGAGTAGTTTACTTTAAAATTACTCAAATGACCAAATCGCTCAAATTCCCCCGTCAAAGATGGCAATGAAATCATGGGATTCGTAATGTACACAAGGAGATCATCAGCATAAAGCGCCAGTTTGTGATGGTGTGCGCCTACACATACGCCATTGATATTAGGGTTGTTCCGCAGTGCCACGGCCAGGTGTTCCATGACCAAAACAGAGTAGAGGTAAGGGTATGTGCACACACACTAATTACGTCCGTGATTGACGGACGTATTTTGGCCCAAGTAGTGGACCGAACACAGTGCAGGGAGCCGGGCTTCTAGCATCATACTTATGTACGATGCTAGGAGTCCCTGCCTCGCTGCAGGACAACTGTCCCGTACTGTAATCATGTTTTCAGTACGGGACAGTTGTCCTACAGAGAGGCAGGGACTCCTAGCATCGTACATAAGTATGATGCTAGGAGCCCGGCTCCCTGCACTGTGCTCGGTCCGGGTCTTCCGGCCGAAATACGTCCGTCAATTACGGACGTAATTAGTGTGTGTGCACATACCCTAAGAGTGGGCACCCCTGCCCCGTTCCATTAGTAATAGTCAGATAACAAACCATTAACTCTAACACGGGCAGTAGGCCCATGATATAATGCCATAATCCTATCCACCATAGTGGCGCCAAGGCCAACCTGTGTCAGGACACTGCGGAGAAACACCCAATGTACCCTGTCAAAATCTTTTTCGGCATCGACCGAGAGTAAACACATCGGTATCTTACGGGTTTGGCAATATGATGTTAAAAGAAGTGATGTTATTAGTGTTATCCCGCGCTTCTCTACCACGTACCTGGTCATCCGTTATTAGGGCAGGTAAGAACGGCGAGAGTCGAGAGGCAAGCAACTTCGCGAAAATCTTAACGTCTACATTTATCAACGATATTGGCCGAAAATTTGCGCTCGATGTCGGATCCTTGCCCGGTTTTGGTAGAAGGGTAATATGGGCCTCAAGGGACTGAGGTGCAAAGGGACACGAGGAAGACACGGAATTAAAAACTTTAGTCAAGAATGGAGCCAATTACATAGTTACATAGTTAGTACGGCTGAAAAAAGACACATGTCCATCAAGTTCAACCAAGGGAAGGGAAAAGGGAAGGAAAAATTTCTACACATAGGAAAAATTTCTACACATCAGTGTCCTGTTGCCGGGAGAGACCTTCGGCGTTAACATGGTCTCAGCCCTTCTTGTGGGAAACAAAATTATAGGATTGCAGAGCCAAACTCCATCGCAACAACCGACCATTGTCTCCAGTGCAGCCAACTAAGAAGATTATGATCCGTAATGACAGTGAATTCCCTCAAATAAACATAGGGTTTCAGTTTTTTGAGGGCCCACACAATGGCCAGGCACTCTCTCAATTGTAGCGTAAGCCCGCTCTCGGTCCAGCAACTTACGGGAAAGGTAGGCAATGGGGTGCTCGTGACCGGCTTGGTCAACCTGGCTTAGTACTGCTCCCAGTCCAACATCAAAGGCATCTGTTTGTACTAGGAACCGCCGGTGGAAGTCAGGGGCGGCCACAATACAGGGGATGATGCCAGGGCGGTCTTAAGACTCTCAAAGGCCTGGTCACTGTCAGCGGTCCAGGGCATATGCTTGTTGAACCTTTTGGCTGTGAGGTCTGTCAGGGGTTTGGCCAGGGAGCTGTAGTGAGGTATGAATTTTATAATACCCTGTGGTCCCTAAGAATGCCCTGACCTGTTTCTGGTTAGTTGTCCGGGGCCACTGGAGAATGGCTTCCACTTTGGCCAGCTAAGGAAAGAGGCGACCACTTCCTACCCGGTAACCTAAATAGGAAACGTCGGCCATTCCCATTTGGCAGGGCGAACGGTCAGGCCTGCAAGCCTGAAGCGCTCTAAAATTTGCACCACATGGGCCAAGTGTTCCTCCCAGGTCTCACTGAAGATGGCTGTCATCCAGGTACGCCTGGGCATAGCCTTGACACCCCACGAGAATCCGGTCGACCATTCTCTGGAAGGTCGCAGGCGCATTCTTCATCTCAAACGGCATGTCCGTAAATTCGAACATGCCAAATGGGGTGATGAAGGCGGAGCGCTCTTGGGCCTCCCTGGTCGTGGGAATATGCCAGTAGCCCTTGCTGAGGTCCAGAGTAGACACGTAGCTTGCCCCCAACCCAACCTATCAAGTAGCTAGTCGATCCAGGGCATGGGATAGGCAACTGTAACGGTTACCTCGTTCAGCCTCCGATTGAAGACACAGAACCCCGTGGTTTTGTCCTTCCTGCTGACCAGAACGACGCCAGCCGCCCAAGGGCTGTGAGATGGTACAATGATCCCCATCTCCATCCACCTCCTTTCGCATCATGTCTAACACTGCGGGAGCCACGCGAGATGCTGGCTGCCTCATAGGCCGGGCTCCCACAGCGTCAACCTGATGGGAGACCAAGGAGGTACGGCCTGGACACGTGGTAAACAGTGTTTCCTGCGCATCCAACACATCCCCTGTCTGCTCTGAGCAGGGGACAAATGGGACCCTAGCTGTTTTTCTGCTATTCCCGGACCTTGTCGGGCTTCGGCTAGGTGGTCAGGGATGTGATCGGCATCAGGGTCATCCATGGGCGGGCAATAGACGGCCATGGCAGTGACTTCCCGCTCCATGTAGGCTTTTAACCTGTTATGATATAGGCGTATCCTGGTCCTTTCTTTGTCTAGGGCTACTGAGCAGTTTGTTTCCCGGTGCCATCCAACTACTGTGAAGGGTCCTGCCCAGTTGGCTTGCAGCTGGTTACGCTTTCCAGGCACCAGAACTAATACCTTCGTTCCCACTTCTAACTCGCGGGGCATGGCTCGCTGACCGTAACCGCGCCCGTCGTCCGAGTGACACGTAAATTCTCATGGGCCAAGCGTTTCGCAGGTTGTGCACATATTCTACTATCGGGGCCTCCGGCCTTGAGAAAGATCCCTCCCAACCTTCCCGGACCAAGTCCAAGGGCCCTCGGACCTTCCTCGCGTATATCAACTCGAACAATGAGAACACAGTAGACTTCTGCGGCACCTCTCTATAAGAGAGGAGAAGCTGCTGCAGAGAGCGTTCCCAGTCCTTCCCCTCTGCATGGACATACCGGAGCAGCAATTGCTTGAGGGTTCCATTGAACATTTCGCACAGTCTGTTCGTTTGGGGGTGATAGGCGGTAGTCCTTAGTGGACGTACCCCGAACCGATTCAAGAGGGACTGCATCAGTTCCCCTTGGAATTGGGAGCCTTGGTCGGTCAGCACCTCCTGTGGGAACCCTACCCTACTGAATAAGTCCATCAGGCCGTGGGCAACGTGCTCCGCATTCAGGGATGAGAGTCGCGGCATCAGGGTAGCGAGTAGCAAAATCTACCAGCGTTAATATGTAGCGCTTCCCACGAAGGCTGGGTAGCGGCTCTATCAGATCTATGGCTACCCGCTGGAAGGGTTCCCCGATAATGGGAATGGATTGGAGCGGAACTCTGCAACGCGCTCCACCTAACCGTTGACATACGAGGCATGAGGCTCGGTACCGCTATACGTCCTGTGTCATCCCTGGCCAAAAGTAGTATCGCTGGAGACTGGTTCTGGTTTTCCGATTGCCGGCATAGCCTGCTGTTGGGATATCATGGGCCAGGGAGAGCAAGTGGAAACGGTAGCGCAAGGGCACCATCAGTTTGCTTAGTGGCGATCCATGGGGCCTCGGGTGAAGTCATGGGTTTTATGCGATATAATAATCCACTCTCCCATTTGTACTGCTCTTGCGCGCCTTCTACAGGGGCTTGATATGCAGCGCTGCGGGTACACACCAGTTCTGGGCTCCAGTTCACAGAAAGGATGCCCTGGAGTTGGAAAAAATACAAAGAAGAGCAACAAAGCTAATAAGGGGCATAGATTATCTAAGTTATGAGGAAAGATTAAAATAACTAAACCTATTTGGCCTTGAAAAGAGACGAATAAGGGGGGGGGGACATGATTAACTTATATAAAATATATTAATGGCACATACAAAAAATATGGTGAAATCCTGTTCCATGTAAAACCCCCTCAAAAAACAAGGGGGCACTCCCTCTGGAGAAAAAAAAGGTTCAACCTGCAGAGGTGACAAGCCTTCTTTACTGTGAATCTATGGAATAGCCTACCGCAGGAGCTGGTCACAGCACGGACAGTAGATGGCTTTAAAAAGGGCGTAGATAATTTCCTAGAACAAAAAAGTATTAGCTCCTATGTGTAGAAATTTTTTCAGCCGTACTATCGATCGATCACAAAAAGACAAGAGCATGGAAGCAGAACTCACGAAAAAAAGCAGTTTATTCACCAAACAAATGCAACGTTTCACCTCAATGGAAGCATTTTCAAGCAAACAGTGATTGTTCTCTGTATTTATACTCGTGTGATACGCAGTTCAAAAAAACTGTAATTATACTCGTGCGATACTATCACTATTTGCTTGAAAATGCTTCCATTGAGGAAGTGAAACGTTGCATTTGTTTGGTGAATAAACTGCTTTTTTCGTGAGTGCTGCTTTCATGCTCTTGTCTTTTTGTTATACATCATTTGAAGCTTAGCACCGACCATTTATTTGGTAATTTGAACTTGTGCTGCCCCTACCTGCCTTACTAAAATATTATATATATATATATATATATATATATATATATATATATATATATATATATATACACACACATACACACACACAAAAGTTTAGGGTCACTTAGAAATTACCTTAATTTTTAAAGAAAAGCACAGTTTTTTTTCAATGAAGATAACATTAAATTAAATCAGAAATACACTCTATACATTGTTAATGTGCTAAATGACTATTCTAGCTGCAAACGTCTGGTTTTTAATGCAATATCTACATAGGTGTATAGAGGCCCATTTCCAGCAACCATCACTCCAGTGTTCTAATGGCACAGTGAGTTTGCGAACTGTGTTAGAAGGCTAATGGATAATTAGAAAACACTTGAAAACCCTTGTGCAATTATCTTGGCACCGCTGTAAACAGTTTTGCTGTTTAGAGGAGCTATAAAACTGACCATCCTTTGAGCTGGTTGAGAATCTCGAGCATTACATTTGTGGGTTCGATTAAACTCTCAAAACGGCTAGAAAAAGAGAGCTTTCATGTGAAACACGACAGTCTATTCTTGTTCTTAGAAATGAAGGCTATTCCATGCGAGAAATTGCCAAGAAATGGAAGATTTCCTACAAACGTGTGCACTACTCCCTTCACAGGACAGCACAAACAGGCTCTAACCAGAGTAGAAAGAGAAGTGCGAGGCCCCGCTGCACAACTGAGCAACAAGACAAGTACATTAGAGTCTCTAGTTTGAGAAATAGACGCCTCACAGGTCCTCAACTGGCAGCTTTATTAAATAGTACCCGCAAAACGCCAGTGTCAACGTCTACAGTGAAGAGGCGACTCCGGGATGCTGGCCTTCAGGGCAGAGTGGCAAAGAAAAAGCCATATCCGAGACTGGCTAATAAAAGGAAAAAAGATTAATATGGGCAAATGCACACAGACATTGGACAGAGGAAGATTGGAAAAAAGTGTTATGGACAGACAAATCGAAGTTTGAGGTGTTTGGTTTCACACAGAAGAACATTTGTGAGACGCAGAACAACTGAAAAGATGCTGGAAAAGTGCCTGACACCATCTGTCAAGCATGGTGGAGGTAATGTGATGGTCTGGGGTTGCTTTGGTGCTGGTAAAGTGGGAGATTTGTACATGGTAAAAGGGATTTTGAATAAGGAAGGCTATCACTCTATTTTGCAACGTCATACCCTGTGGACAGCGCTTGATTGGGACCAATTTTTTATTTTTTTCTTTATCAAAGATTTTTATTTTGAAAATACAAAAAAATATAACAGCATACACATTGTTTCATAAATTTGCAAACTTCGCACGCAGTGCAATATAATAACTTCAATATCGCATAAAATTCACAGAAACACAGAAACAGCAGTAGGAGGTAGCCTCCCAATCAGCAAGTATAAGCTAAATAAGAAATGCAATGAGAATATCAGTACCATAAGTGCAGCGGAATTAGTGCAATATTTAGGGAAACCAGTCCCCACATTTGGATAAAAGTTGTCACGTATAGGTGCACATTATACTTTAGACTAACACAGACACAAGACAACAAAGGGAAACACATACGGACATAGCACATAAAAGTTGGCTATATAGGTGTTTCAAAAGAGGCCATCCAGCCAGAGAGGTAGATCAGTACCACCCCGGAATCCGGACCACACTGCCCAAGTGCGGACAAAAAGCTCAGATTTACCCCGATCAGCGGACATCAACTCCTCCATCCTCATAATCCCGTTCATCTCCGTTACCCATTCCTTCAAGGAAGGCACAGTACTGGACTTCCAATGACGAGGGATCACTGTTCTCGCTGCAGTCAAAAAATGCCGAAAGACACCCTTTTTGAGGTGTGGGAGTGATCCAGGAACCATGGAAAGTAAGCCAATGGAGGCTGAAGTCTGAACCTCAGTATGAAAAAGTTTGTTACCAAGATCAAAAATTTTTCCCCAAAAGGGACGGAGCTTGGGACAGTCCCACCAAATGTGAAACATAGTTCCATGAGCCTCCCCACACCTCCAACACTCATCAGATACATTAGGAAATATCCTATGCAGCAAAGCAGGACAGCGGTACCATCTGGTGAGTATCTTATAATTTTTTTTTCCTGAGCGAAACACGAGGTCGGTAACTTGTGTGCCAGGAAGAAAGATGTGCCCCACTCTTCAGCAGAATGTCGAGTTCCCAATTCCTCGTCCCATGCTGTAGTGAATGTCAACTGAGAGTAATCATATTTAGGTAGAAGGATCCCGTGTAAATAGGAAAACACATGAGGGGGCAGCAGTCAACAACAAATAGTGCTCCAGAGGAGTCTTATCCTGCAGCAATACAAGACAATTGCCCATGGAGGAAAGATAGGAGCGCAACTGAAAATAGGACCACCATATTGAACGTCTCCCCGGGCAGGCCTCAGAGACAACAGTCTGTGACAAAATTTCACCCTCAGGTGTAAGAGTCTTAGCCAAATAACCACCGTCCTGTCTCTCCCAACAGAGGAATGTGTCCACACCCACCGCCGGAGGGAAGGAAGGGTCATCAAAAAGAGGAGTCAGAGGACCTGGACGGTGAACAAGGTCCATCGTAGCAACGATCCGCTCCCATACTACAAGAAACTGACGTGTGAGGGAAGGCAGAGAAGATGAAGGTCGCTAGAGAACAGACAACCAAGGCAGAGACGACAGTGCTAGGGGAGACATAGCCTTCTCAATGCGCACCCATTGCTTACCCGCATCTGAGCGGAACCAGTCTACCAATCGCATGAGGACCGCAGCTTGGTGGTAGCGTTTAAAGTCCGGCAAACCCGCGCCCCCCTCCACTTTTGGCCGACTAAGGACAGCAAAACGAATTCGAGGCTTAGAGGAGCCCCATACAAATTTGGTTATGGCCCTATGCAAGGTTTGGAAGAAACTTGTTGGTACTATGATAGGGACGGTCTGGAATATGTATAGGAATTTGGGCAAAATGTCCATTTTAACCACGTTAATGCGCCCAAACCACGATATGCGGTTCCCGCCATACGACATTAGATCCTTCAAGGTACGCTGCAGAATGGGTGTGCAATTCAAAGCGAACAAATCCGACTGTTGTGTGGGGATATGCACCCCCAAATATTTTAGAGATTTAGATTGCCACTTAAACGGGAAGACCCGAGCGAGATGAGTGGCTACAACAGTATGAAGAGATATATTCAATGCCTCAGATTTAGAGTAGTTTACTTTAAAATTACTCAAATGACCAAATCGCTCAAATTCCCCCGTCAAAGATGGCAATGAAATCATGGGATTCGTAATGTACACAAGGAGATCATCAGCATAAAGCGCCAGTTTGTGATGGTGTGCGCCTACACATACGCCATTGATATTAGGGTTGTTCCGCAGTGCCACGGCCAGGTGTTCCATGACCAAAACAGAGTAGAGGTAAGGGTATGTGCACACACACTAATTACGTCCGTGATTGACGGACGTATTTTGGCCCAAGTAGTGGACCGAACACAGTGCAGGGAGCCGGGCTTCTAGCATCATACTTATGTACGATGCTAGGAGTCCCTGCCTCGCTGCAGGACAACTGTCCCGTACTGTAATCATGTTTTCAGTACGGGACAGTTGTCCTACAGAGAGGCAGGGACTCCTAGCATCGTACATAAGTATGATGCTAGGAGCCCGGCTCCCTGCACTGTGCTCGGTCCGGGTCTTCCGGCCGAAATACGTCCGTCAATTACGGACGTAATTAGTGTGTGTGCACATACCCTAAGAGTGGGCACCCCTGCCCCGTTCCATTAGTAATAGTCAGATAACAAACCATTAACTCTAACACGGGCAGTAGGCCCATGATATAATGCCATAATCCTATCCACCATAGTGGCGCCAAGGCCAACCTGTGTCAGGACACTGCGGAGAAACACCCAATGTACCCTGTCAAAATCTTTTTCGGCATCGACCGAGAGTAAACACATCGGTATCTTACGGGTTTGGCAATATGATGTTAAAAGAAGTGATGTTATTAGTGTTATCCCGCGCTTCTCTACCACGTACCTGGTCATCCGTTATTAGGGCAGGTAAGAACGGCGAGAGTCGAGAGGCAAGCAACTTCGCGAAAATCTTAACGTCTACATTTATCAACGATATTGGCCGAAAATTTGCGCTCGATGTCGGATCCTTGCCCGGTTTTGGTAGAAGGGTAATATGGGCCTCAAGGGACTGAGGTGCAAAGGGACACGAGGAAGACACGGAATTAAAAACTTTAGTCAAGAATGGAGCCAATTACATAGTTACATAGTTAGTACGGCTGAAAAAAGACACATGTCCATCAAGTTCAACCAAGGGAAGGGAAAAGGGAAGGAAAAATTTCTACACATAGGAGCTAATATTTTTTTGTTCTAGGAAATAATCTAACCCTTTTTTAAAGCCATCTACTGTCCCTGCTGTGACCAGCTCCTGCGGTAGACTATTCCATAGATTCACAGTTCTCACTGTAAAGAAGCCTTGTCGCCTCTGCAGCTTGAACCTTTTTTTCTCCAGACGGAGGGAGTGCCCCCTTGTTTTTTGAGGGGGTTTTACAAGGAACAGGATTTGACCATATTTTTTGTATGTGCCATTAATATATTTATATAAGTTAATCATGTCCCCCCTTAGTCGTCTTTTTTCAAGGCTAAATAGGTTTAATTCTTTCAATCTTTCCTCATAACTTAAATTCTCCATGCCCCTAATTAGCTTCGTTGCTCTTCTTTGTATTTTTTCCAACTCCAGGGCATCCTTTCTATGAACTGGAGCCCAGAACTGGACTGCATATTCTAGATGAGGCCTCACTAATGCTTTGTAAAGTGGTAATATTACATCCCTGTCCCGCGAGTCCATGCCTCTTTTTTGATCCTTAAATGTCTTGTAGAATTTATTATTAAACCCATCGGGTCCTGGACTTTTGCCCAAGGGAGAGTCTCCAATAGCACGCTCCACTTCCGTTTCCAAAAAGTCTTCCTTAAGTCCCAAAGCCTCCCCGCCCCCCAAGGACGGCAACGCAGTGTCGTGTACATAACGGTCTATTTTATCCCGCAACGCATCCGCCTGCATATCCTGAAAATGGCCTTTAAGATTATATAAGGCCGAGTAATACTGTCTGAAGCAATCAGTGATGCCCACCGGATCATGAACCTCACCGCCCGAGGGAGATGTAATTTTAGGGATATACGACGCCTGTGTGCAAGGATGCAATATCCGTGCCAGAGACCTGCCACATTTGTCAGCAAATTCATAAGAATGCTTCCGCATCAGATCCCTTAACCGAGCGTGAGACTGTTCTATCAGAGAACGCAAGGAATCTCTCGCTATAGTAAGTTCCGCAAAAATCTGCGAGGAAAGAACGCGCTTATGACAGGATTCAAGATCCCGTATCTGAGTAAGGAGCCGCGCAATAGCTACCCCTTTTTCCCGTTTCAGACGTGCCCCATGTTGTATCAGGACTCCTCTAACTACACACTTCAGCGCCTCCCACTGTAATGGTAATGGGGTGGTTTCATGTGCATGTACCTCAAAAGAGCCGGTTAGCGAGTCCTTAAGGGCTGACACACATACTGAGTCACACAATAGATTATCGTTAAGTTTCCAAGACTGGAAATTGGGTACCGAGCTAGGAAATGTAAGTGTCAGAAATACAGGGGCATGATCTGACCAAACAATAGGGCCCATGTCAGAAGTAGGATGCCAGGTAAGCAAGTGGTGGCTAACAAGAAAGGCGTCCAGCCGACTGTACATATTGTGTAGCGGGGTGTAGTAAGTATACTCTTACCTGAGGGTGCAGAATCCTCCACACGTCAATCAATTGCATGGCATGCATCACAGTCTTCAAGGTTCCCAAGTGGGACTTCGGAACCGCAGACCTGCCCGAGGAGGTGTCAAGTCTGGAATCGAATGTCAGGTTAAAATCACCGCCCACAATTAAGACTCCCTCCGTGAACTCCTCCAATTTCCGCAAATACGTGCAGCACACCCGAGCCTGATCCGGATTGGGGAGGTACAAATTAGCCAAAGTGAACAGCTTATTCCGAATGGACAGTTTAAGAAACACAAACCGACCACCTGGGTCAACTAGGACGTCTATGAGTTTATGAGTAAGTGCGTTATGGAGACATATACTAGTGCCCTTGGACTTGGATTCCGGGTTGGCACTGTGGAACCAGACTGGATAATAACGATTCGTAAACTTTGGAGTATGACCCACCTGAAAAGGAGTCTCCTGTAAAAACAAGATATTTACACGCTCTTTGTGCATGTTGTACAATATCTGCAAGCGTTTTTCCGGGACATTAAGCCCTCTAGCATTAAAAGGTACAGACTTTCAACCGTGCCATCTCCAACGCATGTAGTACGAGCAAGCCCAAAAATGTGCTACAGCGATGAAGAGAAAGACAAGACAGACAAGGAAGGGAGACACGACAACAAAGACAAACAAGCGGGTGAAACTAGCACCCACTCCTTAATCTAATCAAGCAGAAACAATCCAATATACACCGGATATAACCAGTAAGACCCTAAGAGAAGTGTCAGGACAAGGTCTAGCCATCGCCCCGCACCCACCAACCCAGCAAATTTTATATAGCAAATAACGATATAACAGAAAAGAAAGGAAAACCAAAGGCACTTCGCTTGATACCCCAAAATAATTAAATAAGGGTGTACAGCATTAGTAGGGACCTAAAGAAACCCCATCAGAGAACACCCCTGAATACATTCATGGTCAGCATAAATGCACATACAGGTTAGCAATAAAGAAAAATAATAAAAATTATAAACATTCACGTTTGTAGCGCATTGACAGCACTCAATCAGCATCAGGTAGCCACCAGATCTCCAGCAGCAATCACCTAGAACAAAATGCAGACGCAAACAGCAATGTCTACAAGAAACTCCGGATACAATTGCCTCAGATGATAAACACAATAACCGTTGCAATTAAACTCTGACAGCAGGCCGCAATTTGGAGACATTAAAAGGGTATCACATCGGCTCAGCAGGACGACCATCATGACGCCTCATAGGAGAACGACCTCGACTGTGTGATCGTGGACGTGGCGGCGGAATGGGAAGATAAGGCCAATCAGGAAGAGAAACTCTAGACAAGCGGAGAGCAGCACAGAAATCCAAGACATGCCCTGGGTCCCGAACACTCAGCAGTGTCCCGTCCCTGCGAACCTGCAGCTGAAAGGGGTGACCCCAGGAATAGGAGATCTCGTGTTCTCTCAAGATATCCAACAAAGGACGTAGCACTCTGCGCTTGTCCAGCGTCATCCTGGACAAATCAGATAGCAGCTGGATCTTGACCCCTTGTAATAAAACCTCGCCTTTATCCCGTGCCTTCCTCATGATCTGCTCCTTAAGAGAAAAGAAATGGACACGGCATAGCACATCTCTGGGCTTATCAGGATCCGGGTTACGAGGGCCTAGAGTCCTGTGAGCTCTATCCAGCTCCAGAGGATCATCAGCAGGGCGCCCTAATAATGCATTAAACAGAGACTGTAAAGCAGGGATGATTTGACCCGGAGAGATATCCTCAGGGATGCCCCGAAGCCGATTATTACAGCGATTCCGATTCTCATGATCCTCAGCAAGGTTAAATAGCGCGTGAATCTGATGAGTGTTGATCCAATCGGTCGGCAAGAGAAACTTGCTGCTGTGTAATAACGGGGAAATCGCTTTCCATCCACTGGACTTGATCGGACAATTGAGATAAATTTTTGGTAAGAGATTGTATCTCATATTTATACGTCGTCTCAAGACGGTTTACATAACGCTCCATGTCCTGTTTAGTGGGCAATGCTGATAACGGTCGTCTCAGGCCCTGTAAATCATCCCCTAGGACAGCAGAACCACTCATGTGAGAGGAGGGATGAACAGCCAAATCTCTGGGAAGGCAGAAATGCAGACCCCAATACATGAGGGGAGGATGGAGAAACCAGGCCGCCATGACATGCACCACGTGGCGAGCAGTCCCGCGCAGGCAGCGCCATCACAGCCCCAGAAGAACACGGCTCTATCGCATCCAGCAGGGAGGGAAACTGCCTCGGAGAACCCGAGATCGAGAAGGTACAATCAGTACCTAATGCAGCAGCTCCGGCCGCAGATGACAGCCTCTCTGGAAGCGAAGTCCCGGCGCCATCTCGTCTCCCTTCCAGCGGCGCCATCTTAGAAGATGTTCCAGCAGCAGCGGTCGGTCAGGAATCGCTGGATGGAGCCGGCTGAAGACATCTGCCGTGTACAATAAGGAGTCCCCGTGGAGGCCTTGGATTTCCTGACCATCAGGTAAGTAAAATGTTGCTTATTAATGTGCTTATGATCGGGTTAGGGAAGTGCAGGAACGGAGCTCTCAAGCAGCAAGTCTGGTCAGCGCCATGTCAAAGCCACGCCCCCCGATTGGAGCCAATTTCATCCTACAACAGGACAATGACCCAAAGCACACCTCCATATTATGCAAGAACTATTTAGGGAAGAAGCAGGCAGCTGGTATTCTATCTGTAATGGAGTGGCCAGCGCAGTCACCAGATCTCAACCCCATAGAGCTGTTGTGGTAGCAGCTTGACCGTATGGTACGCAAAAAGTGCCCATCAAGCCAATTCAACTTGTGGAAGGGTCTTCTTGAAGCATTGGGTGAAATTTCTCCCGATTACCTCAGCAAATTAACAGCTAGAATGCCAAAGGTCTGCAATGCTGTAATTGCTGCAAATGGACCATTCTTTGACTAAAGCAAAGTTTGAAGGAGAAAATTATTATTTCAAATAAAAATCATTATTTCTAACCTTGTCAATGTCTTGACTATATTTTCTAGTCATTTTGCAACTCATTTGATAAATATAAGTGTGAGAATACATGGAAAACACAAAATTGTATGGGTGACCCAAAACTTTTGAACGGTAGTGTACATATATACACATATACATACACATACACGAAATCCTATAGAAAGTCCTATGCAGATACGCTATACCAAGAGAAAGCTGCGTCTTGAGAAAAACACCACTGACCCCAGAAATCGCAAAACAAAAACGCTTTTCAGTCCACAGAACCCCCTCCCCCCACGATACAATTGTGTGGTGGCGGTTGTTGGCATTGCAGCCTGGGGGCCAAATTAAGGCCACCCAGGTCGGCAATCTGGCAGGGCTTAACAGAAGCCTGTCAGAAACACATTAGTATATTGCAGTATAATAGTGCAAGCGATCAAACGATCGCTGGTTCGAGTCCCCTAGGGATAGATTAGATAGGACTAAAAAAAAAAAAAACAAAAAAAAAAAAACTTTATTACAGCCTAGATTTGAGTCTTAACTACTTCCCGCTCCTGGACGTACTATTAGGTCAAGGCAGCTGTATCGTTCGCACTTCATGACCTAATAGTACGTCCTGCAATTAGAACAGCGGTGCTCGCGCCCGGCGCGTTCATGCGCTGTGATAGCTGCTGTTTCTGACAGCAGGCCATCACAGCATAATGGGCCGGGACCATTTACCATGGTCCCGCCTCGCCGATCGCCGCTATTGGCTAGTCAGTAACTAGCCAATAGCAGCGATCGGTCTCTTCACTTTCTCTCCCTGACCTCACATCCTGCTGCAACCGCCCTGAACGCCCTGTTGGAGTTAGCGAGGCGTTGAGAGCGGTTGTGAGCAGAGAGTCAGAAGAGAAAAGTTAAAGTGAAAAAAAGTTTCTAAAACAACGTTTTTTTTTACTTCCCACCACCCCATCCACTACCCACTCCTGTTCCCTTCCTCTGAGTTCCACCCACGTTTTTTGGTCAGTGATCACCTATCACTTTTCAGTCTTCAGGACCAAATTCCTTGGTCCCTGGGTATTTTTTTTTTCATTTTTTTCTATATAAAACATATAAAACAAAAAAAAAATATAAAAAATAAAAGCTAAAAAAAAATAAAAATTGTTAGTTTAGCCAATTTAACTGGTTAGTTTAGTATTAGGGTTAGTGTCAGGGAACCGTCAAAAAGCGTAGTTAGGTATAGTGTCAGGGAATTTAGCGTCAGTAAATCGGTCACCGTAGATAGGCTTAGCGTTAGGGATCCATCACCGTAGTTAGGTTTAGCGTTAGGGAAGTCCACATAAAATTTAGTTAGGTTTAGTGTTAGGAACCCTCGCCCTAGTTAGCTTTAGTGTCAGGGAAGTCCACTTGCTCTCTAAAAACAAAACACGCATTTGTGCTATCCTATTGCTCCCAGTTAGGGATTTATTTTTTTGCTGTATATAAATTTTGTCTTAGCACAACAAGCATGTCCCAACGGACATTTACTGCTGAAGAGGCGTATGCATTTCTGGCCTCCGACACCGACTCGTCGGATGGTGATACACTATTTTGTCTACCTCCTCATCCAGCGATGAAGAGGAGGGACCCCCTAGGAGACGCCCCAGGACCACCACCATAGTTGAAATCCCTGAGAGAAGTGACCCCACAACAAGTGATACCCCTGAGCGAAGTGACCCCATTTGGACGCCCAAACCAGACCATTACGAACCCCAAATCCCTGAGTACACGGGCAGCCCAGGGATCAAATTTAACACGGCAGGGTTCAGTGAGATGGACTTTTTCAATTTCTTCTTCACTGATGACTTTATAGAGCTAATGGTCTCCCAGACTAATTTATATGCCCAACAGTATATCACCAAGAACCCAAACTCATTTTAAGCCCAATCCCAGAGGTGGACTCCTGTAGACGCAGCAGAGTTGGGCAAGTTCTGGGGACTGCTCTTGAACATGGGGCTTCTGAAAAAGCCATCCATTAGGACCTACTGGAGCACGGACATCTTATACCACACCCCGATGTACCGTATGGCCATGTCCAGGATGCGTTATGAGGCAATACTTCGCATCCTACATTATGCCAATAATGAGCAGTGCCCACCTCGAGATGACCCCAGTTTTGACCGTTTATATAAACTAAGACCCTTATTAGACCATTTCAGTGCCCGGTTTGCCCAAGCATACACCCCCGAGAAGTGTATTTCTATAGATGAGTCCCTGGTACATTTTAAAGGGAGGCTTCAATTCCGCCAGTACCTGCCGAGTAAGAGGGCAAGGTATGGCGTGAAAATGTATAAGCTGTGCGAGAGTGCATCAGGGTATACCTACAAATTTAAGATATATGAAGGGAAGGACAGCAGTATTCAGCCCCCAAAATGCCCCCCCTTCCTGGGAATTAACGCAAAAATTGTGTGGGATTTGGTGAACCCACTGCTGGACCAGGGTTACCACCTCTACCTGGATAATTTTTATACCAGCGTCCCACTCTTCAAGTGCCTCGCTTCCAGAAGGACTGCGGCATTGCTAGAAAAAAAATCTTAGAGGCCGCCCTAAAACACTGCTTGGGCAAACACTCAGAAGGGGTGAGAGAAGGGCACATTCTAGCAGCAACATATTGTGTCAAGTACAACGACGAGAGATGTCCTTGTATTGACAACAATACATGGCCACACCAATACCCATGTACTTGTACGAGGTACCAGTACAGAGACCCCCAAACCAGATTGCATCCTGGACTACAATAGGTACATGGGAGGGGTGGACTTGTCAGATCAAGTCCTGAAGCCCTACAGCGCCATGCGGTGTGGTATAAGAAGCTGGCCGTGCACATCATACAGATTGCATTGTACAATGCGTACGTGCTACGTCGATGTGCAGGCCAGAGGGGAACTTTCCTGGAATTTCAAGAGGTGGTTATAAAGAACCTAATTTTTTGGGACCAGGAAGGAGGGGCACCCAGTACTTCTGGAATCGAGGCCACACGCATCGTACCAGGGCGACACTTTCCAGTAGTTCCCCAAACCGGTGTAAAGGGAAAGAGTCAAAAGAGGTGCAGAGTCTGCTATAAGAGGGGGGGTAAGGAAGGACACAATATACCAATGCGACACGTGTCCCGAAAAACCAGGGCTCTGTATTAAAGATTGTTTTAAAATTTACCATACATCCCTTGATTTGTAATTTACCCTGATGCACTCCGCACAGCTTATCCCCCTCATATTTCCCTTCTGAGCCCTGCCATGTGCCCAAGCAGCAAATAACAGCCATATGTAGGGTATTGCCATACCCGGGAGAACCCACATTACAATTTATGGGGTGTGTCTCCGGTGGCACATGCTGGGCACAATATATCGGACACTGAAATGGCACATATGTATAGGAAATTGCAAACCTCACTCTGCACCATCTGCTGCGCATTATCTTTTACACAGTAACTGTGGGGACAAAATGCTCACTACACCTCTAGATGAATGTCTTAAGGGGTGTAGTTTTTAAAATGGGGTCACTTCTCGAGGGTTTCAACTGTACTGGTACCTGGGGCTTCTGCATACATGACTTCGAACCAGAAAAGCTCCAGTAGGCCAGATGGTGGTCCTTTCCTTCTGAGTCCTGCCATGGGCCCAAACGTCAGTTTATCACCACAAATGGGGTATTGCCGCACGAAGGATAAATTGGGCAACAAAATGGGGTGTTTTATTCCTTGTGAAAATAAGAAATTTTGATAAAAAATGACATCTTATTGGAAAAAATGTCATTTTTTTAATTTCACAGACCAATTCAAATAGGTGCTGTGAAAAAACTGTGTGGTCAAAATGATAAGAACCATAAATGAAATCCTTGAGGGGTGTAGTTTCCAAAATGGGGTCACTTCTGGTGGGTTTCCATTGCTTTGATACCTCTGGGGCTCTGCAAATGCGACATGGAACCAGAAAACCAATCCAACAAAATCTGGACTCCAACAAACACATAGCGCTCCTTTCCTTCGGAGTCCTCCCATGGGCCCAAACGGCAGTTTATCACCACAAATGGGGTATTTTTGCGCACTAAGGACAAATTGGGCAACAAAATGGTGTTTTATTCCTTGTGAAAATAAGAAATTTTGATCAAAAATGACATCTTATTGGAAAAAATATCATTTTTTTTTATTTCACAGCCCAATTCAAATAGGTGCTGTGAAAAAACTGTGCGGTCAAAATGGTAACAACAACCATAAATTAATTCCTTGAGGGGTCTAGTTTCCAAAACGGGGTCACTTCTGGTGGGTTTCCATTGCTTTGATACCTCAACACCTCTTCAAACCTGGAATGCTGCCTAAAATATTTTCTAATAAAAAAAGAGGCCTCAAAATGCACTAGGTGCTTCTTTGCTTCTAGGGCTTGTTTTAGTCCATCCACGAGCGCACTAGAGCCACATGTGGGACATTTCTAAAAACTGCAGAATCTGGACAATACATATTTAGTAGTATTTCTCTGGTAAAACCTGTGTTACAGAAAAAAATGGAATATTGAAATTCAGCAACTTTGTTTTAATTCCTGTGAAACGCCTGAAGGGTTAAAATACTTTCTAAATGCTGTTTTGAATACTTTGAGGGGTCTAGTTTTCAAAATGGGGTGTTTTATGGGGGTTTCGAATACATAGACCCCTCAAAGCCACTTTGGAACTGAACAGGTACCTTAAAAAAAAGGCTTGAAATTTTCTTAAAAATATGAGAAATTGCTATTTATGTGCTAAGCCTTGTAACGTCCAAGAAAAATAAAAGAATGTTCAAAAAACGATGCCAATCTAAAGTAGACATATGGGAAATGTGAACTAGTAACTATTTTGGGTGGTATAACAGTCTGTTTTACAAGCAGATGTATTTAAATTCTGAAAAATTCTATTTTTTCAAAATTTTCTCAAAATTTTGCAATTTTTCACCAATAAACACCGAATATATCTACCAAATTTTACCACAAACATTAAGCCCAATGTGTCACGAGAAAATCTCAGAATCGCTTGGATAGGTTTAAGCATTCCGACGTTATTACCACATAAAGTGAAATATGTCAGATTTGAAAAATGGGCTCTGAGCCTTAAAGGGGTTGTCCCAAGTTGACAAATGGAGCTATAAAGCTCCCCCATGTAAAAAGAAGAAGAATTCTAATTACTTGTCCGTCGTCCAGCGATGTCGTTTTCTTGATATCGTTGATTAAAGTTGGTCGGTTCCTCTTTGTATCCTGCTCGTTTCCTAGGTTCCCGGCCACCGCTATTTACCTTTAGCGGTGGCCGCGCATGCGTAATGACATCCTCTGCGTCCTGAGCGAGATGCAGTGGAAGGCACCCGTCGCGAGAAGTCTGCGCTCCGCTAAAGGTAAGTGTGTGTGTCTGTGTTTGTGTATATATGGGTGTGTTTGTGTATATGTTTGGGTATATGTGTGAGTGTATATATGGGTGTGTTTGTGTATATGTTTGGGTATATGTGTGAGTGTATATATGGGTGTATATGTGTGTATATTTTTGTGTTTGTGTATATGTGTGTGTTTGTGTTTATGTATGTGTGTATATATGTTTGTGAGTATATGTGTGCATATGTGGGTATGTTTGTGAGTATATGTGTGCATATATGGGTGTGGGTGTGCTTGTGTATATATGGGTGTGCTTGTGTATATATGGGTGTGCTTGTGTATATATGGGTGTGCTTGTGTATATATGGGTGTGCTTGTGTATATATGGGTGTGCTTGTGTATATATGGGTGTGCTTGTGTATATATGGGTGTGCTTGTGTATATATGGGTGTGCTTGTGTATATATGGGTGTGCTTGTGTATATATGGGTGTGCTTGTGTATATATGGGTGTGCTTGTGTATATATGGGTGTGCTTGTGTATATATGGGTGTGCTTGTGTATATATGGGTGTGCTTGTGTATATATGGGTGTGCTTGTGTATATATGGGTGTTTATATGTGTTTGTGTATATGTTTGTGTGTGGATGTTTGTGTGTGGTTGTTTGTGTGTGTGTAGGTGAGTATAAGTATCGGTATTGTTCACATTGCTAACTTTTTTTTTATGTTGTTGCAGATTTTGATGTACCAATTGGACTACATCTTCGATTCGTTGGACTACTGCGTAGATCTAAGTTTTTTGAAAATTTTAATAAAATGGTTAACGAGGGTTTTGTTGGGGATTTCTTATTTCAATAAAAAAAATTGTCTTTGTGTGGTTTTTTTTCAAACTTTATTAGTGCCTAGATAATGGTAGTTGGCTGATTGACAGCGTCCATTATTAAGGCGGTGCAGAGGCTAGCACTAACCACCCATTATTACCCCGGTACCCACCACTACCAGGGGTGCCAAAAGAGCTTGGTACGATCCAGTACCCGACCATCTGTTGTGATGGTCGGGTACTGGGGCGGCCGTAGGCTGGTATTATGAGGCTGGGAAGGGCCAAAAACAGTGGACCTTCCCACCCTTGTAATGCTAGGCTGCTGCTGCTGTGTTGTATCGGGCTGGTTATAAAAATGTGGGGGACCCCCACGTCGTACAAGCAAACATACATACATACATGCAAACATACATACATACATGCCAACATACATACATACATGCCAACATACATACATACATGCCAACATACATACATACATGCCAACATACATACATACATGACAACATACATACATACATGACAACATACATACATGACAACATACATACATGACAACATACATACATGACAACATACAAACATGACAACATACATACAAACATGACAACATACATACATACATGACAACATACAAACATGACAACATACATACAAAAATAAACTCACCTAAGACGTTCCCACGAAGAGCTGAACGGTCCTGTCACTTTTCTTCTCCCATTCAGAATAACAGAGCGGTGGGCGCAGAGGACGTAATCACGTGGGCCTGATCGGATTACGTCATCTGCGCCACAACGCATTGTTACTATGAATGCGAGCGGCGCCAAGAAGAAGGAAGATAGCAAGTGACAGGACCGTCAAGAGCACCGTTAGAACGTCTTAGGTGATTATTTTATATATTTTTAGTTGTTCGCCGGGTGCTGATGCAGCACCGGTGCGGCGGGTACAAAAATGTAGTGACAGGGTGGGGGAGGGAAAAGTGGCTTGCCGAAACGGGGTGAATGTAGTGTCGTGTAGTGTACAGTACATTCACGGTAAGTGCGTCTCAATCGGGCTTACCATGCCCGCTTGAGACGAACATTCTCCCGATGTTGCTAGAACTACAGTATCTAGCAACATCGGGAGCGCGCACACTGCAGAGCGGAGCGGCTTGATTGACATCGAGCCGCTCACGCCCCTTTTTAGAAAAGATAACCAGCACTTGCTGAGTTATCAAGTGTAAAAAAAAAAGGCACTTAGGAAATGAATTTTAAATTTTTTTTAACACCAAGTGTTTTACAATTCATTTCCTGCTTAGAATGTATAAAAAAAAAATTTTAGTCAACTTGGGACAACTCCTTTAAGGCCAAAACTAGGCTGCGTCCTTAAGGGGTTAAAGGAATGAATGGGGGAAAAGGACGTCCTGTCCACACAAGGCACTGTGGCTGTTGGAGAGTCCTATTGCTGGTCACATGACAAAGCTGAGGACCAGAAGGTAGTGTATAACTCAGAAATACAGCCACCGGTAAGACGATTACCTTCACCACAGTTTACATAGTGTGCCTTTCCAACGAGCCACAGAATAAAAATAAAAAAAAGTTTGTGGGAGTGCCCCTTTAACAACAGGATTATAAGGTTTTTCACCTGTGCACTTTGTATAGTTAAGGAGACTTGGTAGATATCACAGGATACAGTGGCCGGGGACTCTTGTGTCACAAACAGTGGAAATCTCATGGTGTCAGCAGAGAGATGGCAGAGTAATACCTGCAACAGGAAAAAAACAAGCAATAGTAAAACACACCACGTTCCCATGGCCTCAGCCCTTGACTTCATCCGAGGGACACACGTTATATTCAATATCCCCTCTCCCCACTGTTCTCAGCCCCCACTCTCCTTTACAATAATTGGGAGATGTGACCACATATCCCCACCAAACCTTACAAAATGATGCAGGCTACTGTTCCTCTAATCTATTGTAAGTACATTTCTATCCTATCTTTTTTTGTGCATTTACAGCTCTCCTAACCGTGCCAACTGCAGGGGGGGGGGGGGGGGCAATAGAGTGACATTCACAGCACCTCCTACAGTGACGGCCACCCTCTCCTATATTCAGTAATAACGATAAAACCCCCAAGTATAGTGCCATCCACATATATACAGACAGTGTCCTCCTATATACAGTGCCCTATGTATATTTTAGTCTACATACCCTTTATATTGTATTTATCATTTTTTTCTGCATTCCCTCTAAAACCAGTCAACAACGTAGATGTTCCACATTCAGCTTAATTTTATGGACCGGTGGGTGGAGATCTACTTAACCCCTTAAGGACCAGCCTATTTTAGACCTTAACCCCTTCCCATCAGATTTTCATTTTCGTTTTTTCCTCCCCACATTCCAGAAGCCATAACGTCTTTATTTTTCCGTCGATATAGTACTAGGAGGGTTTGATTTTTGCAGTAATAGTTGTAGCTTTTCGTAGCACCAGTTATTTTGCCGTATAATGTACTAGGAAACGGGAAAAAATATATATTTGTGGGGTAGAAAATGAAAGAAAAGCGATTCCTCCATGTTTTTTTGCGCACTGTATTTATGGAATTCACTGTGCAATTAAAACAACATGTTAATTTTATTCTGTGGGTCAATACGATTACAGCAATACCAAATATATATATTTTTTTTCTATATTTTACTACTTTTACATGTGAAAACCTAAGTGTAAAAAAGAAAATTTATTTTGCGTCGCCAAACTCCGAGAGCCATAACTTTTTTATTTTCCGTTGATTAAGTGGTATGAGGGCTTATTTTTTTGCAGGATAAGCTGTAGTTTTTGATACCATTTTTGTGTACATGCGACGGTTTGATCACTTATTTCATTTTTTTGTAGGAGATTAGGTGACCAAAAAAAATATAGACATTCTGGCGTTTAAAATGTTTTTGTTTTTTTTACGCCGTTCACCGTGCAGGTTAAATAATGATATATTGTAATAGTTCAGACTTTTACGGACGCAGCGATACCAATTATGTTTATTTATTTTTTTACTATGATCTAGGGGGAAAATGGGAACTTTTTACTTTTTTTATTAGTCCCCCCTAGGGGATCGTCCGATCGCTTGCACGATATACTGCAATACTAATGTATTGCAGTTTATCGTGATTCTGACAGGCACCTATTAAGCCCTGCCGGAGGCAGAGCTTCATAGGTGTACAAAGATGGCGGACCTGGGGGCGTTCATTAAGCCCCCAGGCAGCCACAGCAACCATCGCCCCCCCCCCCCGCACGATTGAGTCACGGGTGGCGCGATGACCTGTTAGAGGGGGGTCGCCCCCCTTTTTCTGACGATTTAAATGCCGCGGTCGTTATTGACCGCAGCATTTAACGAGTTAAACTAGCGGGATCGTGCTCGAGCGCGATGCCGCTAGTTACTCTGAAGGGTCGGCTGTAACATACAGCAGACACCGGCATCGTAGGGAGCGAGCTCACTGCGTGAGCCCGCTACATACTTCCCCTACCCGACTTTGGCGTATGGATACATCAAATGTCGGGAAGGGGTTAATGACCAAGCCATGTTTTTTCCATCGTCTCATTCCAAGGGCTATGGCCTTTTCATTTTTGCGTCGACATAGCTGTATAAGGTCTTGTTTTTTGCAGGACAAGTTGTAATTTTTAATAGCACCATTTTGGGGTACATAGAGTTTATTGATTAACTTTTATTAACTTTTTTTTGGGGGGGGGGGGGGCAGAAAAAACCCCCCAAACAAACAGCAATTTCGCCACACTTTTTTGCATCCTAAATTTACGCTGTTTACGGTGTGGTATAAATAACACAATACCTTTTTTCAGTGGGTTGTTGCAATTGCAACGATACCAAATTTGTATAGTTTTCGTATGTTTTACTACTTTTACACAGTGAAAACAAATTTTTTTCAAAATTATTTGTTTTTGTGTCTCCATATTTGAAGAGAAGTAACATTTTAATTATTTCGCCGATGCAATTGTAGGGGGCTTTTTTTTGCGGGACGACTTGTAGTTTTTATCGGTACCATTTTGGAGTAGATGTGACTTTTTGATCACTTTTTATCACATTTTTTTTTATGGCTGGATTCAAAGAAAACAGCAATTTTTGCATTTTTTACGACGTTCACCGTGCGGGTTAAATGATGTAATAACTTTATAGTCGGGGTAGTTACGGACGCGGCGATACCAAATATGTATAACTTTTTTACTTTATTTTGTTTGTTAATAATAAAGCCGTTTGTAAGGGGGTTTTTTTTGTTTTTTTTCACTTTTTATTAAACTTTTTTTTAACTTTTAAACTTTTTTTTTACAAGTCCCACTAGGGGACTTCACTATGCGATTATCCGATCGCATTTAGAATACACTGCAATACTTCTGTATAGCAGTGTATTATGCCTGTCCGTGTAAAATGGACAGGCATCTGCTAGGTCATGCCTCTGGCATAGCCTAGCAGGCATTCATGACAGGCCGACCTGGGGGCCTTTATTAGGCCCCCGGCTGCCATCGGAGACACAGACACTCGGCGATCTGATCACCGGGTGTCAGTGAGATGAGAGGGAGCTCCTTCCCTCTCTCCAAAACCACTCAGATGCGGCGCACGCTATTCAGCACTGCATCTGAAGGGTTAAACGGGTGAGATCGATACTAATATCGATCTCACCTGGTCGAGCAGCCCTCAGCTGCCTCTGGTAGCTGAGAGTAGGGAGATTTGACAGCTCCCTGCTCTGTTTACTTATTCCGATGCAGCGACGTAAAAACCCTATGGGCCGGTCACTAACGGGTTAACCCAGAGGACAATTTGGTATTGAATTACGTTTAAGAGGCTCTGTCACCAGATTATAAATGCCCTATCTCCTACATAATCTGATTGGCGCTGTTCACCAATCAGCGTCATACGCTACTCATTGTGCCCACCCAGCTTCTTTCACTGCACAATCACGCTGCAACAATGGGCTGGAACAATGAGAAGTGTCTGACGCCGATTGGTCAGCGTCATACACTCCTCTGTACAACGCCCAGTTAGTAAAAAGTAAAAACACGCCAACTTGGTCATTAAGAAAGTAATTAACATAAGTCTAAAATTGCTCATAACTTGCTCAAAAATGATCGTTTTTTTAAATAAAAACCAGTTATCTACATTCCAGCACCGATCAGATTATGTAGGAGACAGGGCACTTATAATCTGGTGACAGAGCCTCTTTAGTACTACTATATAACAGAGGTACACCACTTTCCCTCGATTTAGTGGATGTCCGCTGCTCCACCTTCCTACATTCTGTTGTATGTGGAGTTACGAGGACCTTAGGAGCCCTGTATATAGAAGCATTTTATACTCACAATGTCGAAGCGTTTTTTCTTTCCATTATAATAGTGCAGGGTCATTTAATAAAAGAATGAAATCTAAACCGTGCAGCAACGTCATCGATGCACGTAGATCACGCTCAGATTACTGACAGATTAAAATGCTTACCATAGAACTGTCAGAATGTCTTGTACACGACACATGACTGATGTGCACATTGGGCTGGAGGGTGATATTCTCATCAAACATCATCTGGACAGAACTCTGCAGCAGAAAGAATAAAAACAAAATTTGCAAATATCAATAGTCACCGCAAAGACGTATACCGCTCTGTGGCCAATGTACGTTGGAGCTATACGTTGGGGAATACTCCCGTTGTATAAATGTGAACAGAGTTTAAAAGGGTAACTAAATTTTCAGAAAACTTATGACATGTCATAGTGACACGTCAGAAGTTTTGATCGGTGGGGGTCCGAGCACCGAAACCCCCACCGATTGTTAAAACAAAGCAGCAGAAGAGCTCGGGTTAGCGCTGAGCCGCTTAGTTTATAATCGGCTTTTCTTGGAAAGTCGAGCAATCGGTGTACGATGTAGACTTTCTATTGAATCCGTACACCGTTACCTCAGCTTTCCAAAACCCGATCAGAAACCAAGCAGTTCAGTACTCGCCCGAGCGCTTCTGCCGCGTCGTTTCAGCGATCGGCAAGTGTCTCAGTGCTCGGACCCTCATCGATCAAAACGTCTGACATGTGACTATGACATGTCAGTAGTTTTCTGGAAGTTTAGTGAACAAAAAATGTACAGTAAAAATGTGTTTATAAGTTGAATACTGCAGACCGCTGTGCTCAAATCTGCTAACATCCCCTGCACCAAGTTTATGGTAATCTGCATTCAGGGAAGTGTAATCCTTATACCAGAGACTGTACAGTAATTTGGTGTAGGAAAAAAACTGTTGTAGTTGTGTATTAGGCTGTGTTCACATCTGAATTTGCCATTATGTTGTACTGCTCCGTAAGAGGATCAGAACAAGGGAATAAATAACCAGACGCGCAGCTTCCGTTGCACCGCGGACACCACTGAGTTTAACAGATTCCATCAGGGTGTCCGTGGTTTTGGCAGAAACAATAGTGCAGCATGCTGCGCTATGGTTTCCGGTATTTTCGGCAGAATCTGCAATGGAGGCCTAACGGAGCCTCCAACGAAAATGTGAACAAGGCCTTAGGTGTTCAATCCTTTGCATAAAGGAGTATTCTAATGTTATAATGTTATAGCATATCCCTTGAATATGCCATAATATTATGATTGATGGCGGTCTAACTACTTGGACCCCCGCTGATGTCGAGAAACACGAACCGAAGTTCATTCAAGTGAATGTAGCGGTGTTCGTTTGTCTGTAGAGAAGGGGCACAGAAGGGCCGTCATACAGAAAATCACTGAAGTAGCGCATAACTAATGCTGCAGCCCCTTGTTTCCAAAGTTTAAGGCTATGTTCACACGGGGTCTTTTGCCGAGTTTTTTGACGCGGAAACCGCGTCGCAAAACTCGGCAGAAACGGCCCGAGAACGCCTCCCATTGGTTTCAATGGGAGGCGTCGGCGTCTTTTTCCCGCGAGCAGTAAAACTGCCTCGCGGGAAAAAGAAGCGACATGCCCTATCTTCGGGCGCTTCCGCCTCCGACCTCCCATTGACTTCAATGGGAGGCAGGAGAAAGCGTGTTTTCTGCCCGCGGCGCTCAATGGCCGCGGGCGAACAACGGCGCGATAATTGCTATTCACACGGAGTATTTTGGGGGAGGAATATCTGCCTCAAAATTCCGTTTGGAGCTTTGAGGCAGATATTCCTCCCCCAAAATACTCCGTGTGAACTTAGCCTAAGGGGGTGCCAGAGCATATTGCAATCAGATTTTACGGATGTGAATAATAGAATGAGCTGCTATGTCAAGTGCCAGGGACCATGAAGCCAGTCAAAACAAAAACGTAGTGGTAGCCATTTAATTTGCTCAACAAAAAACAAAATTAATTCACGTGGGGAAAAACAAAGCACAAAACAGGTGTAAGGATGTATGAGCAAGTAACCCCATATAGATGAACATTGTGAAGTATTAGGCCTCATGCACATAGGACGGAAATGTCTACATTTGTGCGGAAATTCTGCAGAGTTTACGCAAGATAAAATGGACGTGTTGCAGTTTGAGAATCTGCCTAGCAGGTTTCCACCTGGTTTTATTTTACGCAGCATGTCGATAAGATTTGTTCTAATTCCATGCACACTGTTGCCTGTTGCTTCCGGAGCATTATTGTTCCACATGCAGGAGACCTTAAACTTCTTAACCCCTTTCCGACATTTGACGTAACTATACGTTGTGGTCGGAAGGGGGGGGGCATAGGAGTATGAAGTGGGCTAACAGGCCGAGCCCGCTCCATACCTAGCAGACGCCAGCTGTATGTTGCAGCTCAGACTTCACTGTAACAGCGATAACTTCAATCCTGGTTGTTTAACAACTTAGTGACCGCGGCATCTACGCCGTTAACAAAGAAGTGGACCCTCCTCTGTCATCCCATGACCACCCCAGTAACGCGAGGGTATTGATGGTTGTCATGGCAGCCTAGGGGCCTAATGCAGGTCCGCCATCTTTGTGCTTTGGTCTTAATAGGAGCCCGTAACAATTATAATACACATAAAATTAAAAAAAAAAGGGAATCCAGCATAGCAAGCAACTCGGACGGTGCCACTGATGTCTCTGTCCATATATGGACAGTAAAGAGTGTGAGCAGCACAAAAGAAGCCTCCAGGGCCCAGATGGAACCTCCAGGGATCGGACTTGTAAATCCCACAATGTCCAAATAAGAAGTAGAAAAGAGAGGCAGCACTCCAAACAGATGTCATCAGAAAAGTGGATTTATTCTCCCATCAGTGCAGTAAACAGTGCAACGTTTCAGCTGCTCAATGCAGCGTTTGTCAAACGTGTTTGGAATGCTGCCTCTCTTTTCTACATAAATGGACAGTGACGTCAGGAGAGCGGAATCCCCTGCCAGAGCGGACTGGGGATTCCGTTCTGGGAGTAACACCTTGACATGACTGTCCATATATGGAAGGTGACGCCAAGGGCTTCTCCAGGAGCGGAATCTCCTGCCAGAGCAGGGACTGGCCGCTGGGGATTCCGCTCCTACAGGGAGCTACAGTGGAGCGCTACCTACAGGGGATGGGCGGGGGGCTTGCCATCTTTACAGAGGGGTGCTGGCTACAAGACTGAAGTCCCTGGCCAGAGATCTTGAGATGCTCTGGCCGTGGATTCAGTGGTTGAAAGCCTGACATCACTGTCCTTCTATGGACAGTAATGTCAAGGGCTTCCCCGGGCTCAGCGCTCAAAGTAGCGCTGTGTGTGGGGAGTCCTCGGTCAGGTTAAGTTTTTACTGGCCATTACAAGGATTGTTTCCTAAAAAACGGCCAGTAAAAACTGATCCATTGACTTCTATGGGAGCCGTCTGGCCGTGATAACGGCCAAATATAGGACGTCTTTTTTTTGACGGCCAATGTTCACAGGCCGTTAAATAAACGGCCATGTGAATACACCCATAGAACTTCATTGTTCTGAAAACGTCAGTGTGACGACCGTTCGAAAAAAGTCAGTGAAACAGACGTCCGTGAAAGACAGCCGTGTGACGGCTATTTTTCTAACGGACGTATTCTGAACAAAAAAGGTCTATGGATGTATTCACATGGCCGTTTGTTTTTTAAGGGCCCATGAACATTGGCCCTCAAAAAAATAGGACGTCCTATTTTTGGCCACTTTCACGGCCAGATGGCTCCCATAGAAGTCAACGGATCAGTTTTTACCGGCCGTTCTTGAGAAAATAATCCTGGCAACAGCCAGTAAAAAAACGGATCCTGGCTGAGGACTCCCCGCACACAGCACTACTTTGAGCGCCGAGCCTGTGGAAGCCCTTGACATTACTGTCCATATAAGGACAGTGAAGTCAGGGATTTCAAATGATGGAATCCCCGGCCAGAGCATCGCAAGATCTCTGGCAGTGGACTCGTCTTGTAGATAGCACCCCTCCATGTAGATAGCACCCCCCTGCCTGAAGATAGCAACCATCCTATCCCCCGTAGATAGCACCACTGTAGCTCCCTATATGAGCGGAATCCCTGACAGCCAGACCCCGCTCTGGCAGGGGAATCTGCTCCTGGAGAAGCCCCCAGCATAACTATCCATATATGGACAGTACAGCTGACTTCCACCACTGATGACGCCGGATCAGCTCCTGACCCGGCGCCATCTTGCCGGCAGCTACGGAAGCCGATCAGGCTCCGCCGCCGGGCGGATCTTGACCGGCTTCGGTGCTAGGTAGACCGGGAGGCCAGTATTAGGCCTCCGGTTGCCATTGCAGCCACCGGAACCCCGGAAATTTCATTGCTGGGGCTCCGATGAGCTGCAAACACCTTAAGTGCAGCGATCGCATTTGAGCGCTGCACTTAAGGGGTTAATGGCGGGGATCGACGCTAATTTCGGTCCCCGCCGTTACAGTCGGATGTCAGCTGTAAGATACAGCTGAGATCCGACGATAATGGCAACGACTCAGCTTCTGAGCCGGTGCCAAACATTTGCCGTAAATATACGACATTTTGCGGGAAGCACTGGCTTTCCATGACGTATTTACGGCAAATGTCGGGTACGGGTTAAAGAGGCTCTGTCACCAGATTTTGCAACCCCCATCTCCTGTTGCAGCAGATCGGCGCTGCAATGTAGAGAAGAGTAACTTTTTTTTTTAAAGTTATGACCATTTTTATATTTATGCAAATGAGGCTTTCTAAAGTACAACTGGGCGTGTTTAAAGTTAAAGTACAACTGGGCGTGTATTGTGTGTGTACATCTGGGCGTTTTTACTTGTTTTACTAGCTGGGCGTTGTGAATAGAAGTGAATGATGCTGACGAATCAGCATCATCCACTTCTCTTCACAACGCCCAGCTTCTGGCAGTGCACAGACACACAGCGTGCTCTCGAGAGATCACGCTGTGACGTCACTCACTTCCTGCCCCAGGTCCTGCATTGTGTCGGACGAACGAGGACACATCGGCACCAGAGGCTACATTTGATTCTGCAGCAGCATCGGCGTTTGCAGCTAAGTAGTGCAGTGCATCGTAGCGGGGATCAGAAGACCAGATCTTCAAGTCCCCAGGACAGTGTAAAAGAAAAAGTAAAAAATGTGAAAGAAAAATAAATAAGAGTTGATAAATAATAAAACCACTTGCCCTGTTTAACCCCTTAATGACCGGGCCTGAAAAGACCTTAATGACCAAGCCAGATTTGTTAAATCTGGTATGTCTGACTATCAGAGAATAACTGTGCGAAAGTTTTGAATATCCAAGTAATTCTGACATTGTTTTTTTCGTCACATGTTGTACTTTATTTTAGTGGTAAAAGTAGACTGATACGATTTGCGGAAATTAATAAAAAAATAGAAAAATTGAAGAAATTTTGTAAAAATTATCATTTTTCCCTATTTTTAACTGCAATATGTCACATATGTACACACATACTGTACAATTTTTTTTATTAATTATATATTTCCATCGCTTTACTCTATTTTGGCAGCACTTTTGAAAAAAAAATATATTTTTTTTAGCAATTTAGAAGACTTACAAGTTTAGTAATGATTTTATACATTTTGAAGTAGGGATGCACGGTGCATCGAAACTTCGATACGGTTTCGATACCGCTATTTCCTGTATTTCGATACTGAGCTGCGCAGCCGCACAGCTCAGTATAGTAATACATGAATGTATGGGAGCGCGGCTGCGGCTGTGTAATTCAGCCACAGCCCCGCTCCCGAGTCATGATAAGTTCGCGGGGTCAGGATGATGCGATGCGGCCAGCGCTGCACTAATCAGCGGCGGCACTGAAGACAGAACATATCGGGCGCACTACAAAACACCCCCATGTTCTGTCCTCAGTGCCTGAACTGCCGCTCATTAGTGCAGCGCCGGCCGCATCACCTCATGCTGACCGCGCGCACACTTCCTGTCAGGAGCGGGGCAATGGCTGTATTACACAGCCGCAGCCCCGCTCTATAACGGCGGAGATCATAGAAACCTCTCATCTCCGCCGTTATTCCCCTGAATGCTGCGATCACAGCGGACTGCAGAATTCAGGAGAAAATGAGCAGGGGGGATGCCCCTGGATCGCGTCACAGGGAACGCGATCGAGGGCCATACCATATATGGGCAGACAGCCCAGGGTCTATTGACGGACCCCAGGGCTGTCTTACCATATTTCATGTTGTTAGGACATACCCAAGTATGTCCTAACAACTGCCTGTGTGCTATCCGTCCACAGGTTAATGTACTGGCACATATCTGATATATGTCAGTACATTAAAGTTTAAAAATAAAGTAAAAACAAAGTATTGTTAAATTTAAAAAAAAAAAATACACATTCACCTTTTTTACAATAAACATTAAAATAAGTCTCAATACATAAAATATTCAGATATTGGGTATTGGCGCGGCCGTAATAACCCGCACAACAATTTTTTTGCATCATTTATGATGCGTACGCTGTAAAAAAATGAAATAAACACTGCTTTCATTCACTTATTATTGTGAGGCGCGAGGTGCGATGAATTTAACCTCCATGTTCCTCACATTAATAGTAATTAACCCCATCATGTACCTCACACATTAACCCATTATGACTGAGAAACATGAAGGGATTAATTACTATTAATGGGTGGCGCGTTCAAAATTCATCACACGTCGCGCCTCACATCAGAAAACGGAAGATTTTTTTTTATTATTACTGTTGGCAAAAGTATCGAAATTGGTATCGAAATCGCAATACTAAACGAAGTATCGGTATCGAAGTCCAAATTCTGGTATCGTGACATCCCTATTTTGAAGTACATTTTGTTTTCCTGCACCAAGCCAGGTTTTCAGAGGCTCATAGGTGTCAGAATGGTGGAAACCCCCACAAGTGACACCATTTTGAAAACTAAAGGGGTTTTCCAGAAGTAAAAAATTACTTTTAATTAAACTAAACAATAAAAAACATTTAACTTTGTAATGTACTTACGTTTGATTAGCTGGCTGTATCGTCGTATCCCCTCTTCCGTCACGTGACCGCTTGTCCATGGAAAATTTTCACTTCCTGTGCATACCCGTCCATTCGCGCCTAACTTCCGGTTTGCGGTTTTCACAGTGTACGGGTACGTCATAACTGTACCACGTGTTTTCCCCATCTGCTTAGAGCATGCGTGGTTGTGTCTACCACGCATGCTCTGTTAAATGGTATGGCTGCGTCTTCAGCAGCAGTTTCATTGCGCATGCGCAAGTTTTAGTATGTGGTATCGGTGTGCACTGTGACGGCCGTGTCTACTGTAGCTCGCTCTCTCCTTCTCCTCCTCACAGTCCGAAGCGCATGTGAGGAGGAGGAGGAGGGTGTTTATTTGGTCACTGTAGGAGCGTAATCCCCAAGCCCGGGTTTGGGGATTCCGCTCCAGGAGAAGTCACAGACTTCACTGTGTCCATATATGGACAGTGATGTCAGTGACTTCTGAAGCGGAATCCCCGCCGATGTGGCCGGGGATTCCGCTCCAGGAGAAGTCACGGACTTCACTGTGTCCATATATGGACACAGTGACTTCTGAAGCGGAATCACCGGCGAATTGCCCGGGGATTCCGCTCCAGGAAAAGTCACTGACTTCACTGTGTCCATATATGGACAGTGACGTCAGTGACTTCTGAAGCGGAATCCCCGCCGATGTGGCCGGGGATTCCGTTCCAGGAGAAGTACCTCACTTCACTGTTCATATATGGACAGTGAAGTCAGAGATTTCTCCAGAGCCGTCCCCTACAGGAAAGTAGGGGGGTGGCATTACCTACAGGGGGGGCTATGTGGCATTACCTACAGGGGGGGGCTATGTGGCATTACCTACAGGGGGGGGCTATGTGGCATTACCTACAGGGGGGGCTATGTGGCATTACCTACAGGGGGGGCTATGTGGCATTACCTACAGGGGGGGCTATGTGGCATTACCTACAGGGGGGGCTATGTGGCATTACCTACAGGGGGGCTGTGTGGCATTACCTACAGGGGGGGCTGTGTGGCATTACCTACAGGGGGGGCTGTGTGGCATTACTTACAGGGGGCTGTGTGGCACTGCCTACAAGGGGGATGTGTGGCATTGCCTACAGGGGGGCTGTGTGGCATTACCTACAGGGGGGCTGTGTGGCATTACTTACAGGGGGGCTGTGTGGCATTACCTACAGCGGGGCTGTGTGGCATTACCTACAGCGGGGATGTGTGGCATTACCTACAGCGGGGATGTGTGGCATTAAATACAGCGGGGATGTGTGGCATTAAATACAGCGGGGATGTGTGGCATTAAATACAGCGGGGATGTGTGGCATTAAATACAGCGGGGATGTGTGGCATTACCTACAGCGGGGATGTGTGGCATTACCTACAGCGGGGATGTGTGGCATTACCTACAGCGGGGATGTGTGGCATTACCTACAGCGGGGATGTGTGGCATTACCTACAGAGGGGCTGTGTGGCATTACCTACAGGGGGCTGTGGCAGTATCTATAGAAGGTAGTGTGTGGCATTATCTACAGGGGGCAGTGTGTGGCAGGAAATTGACAAATGAAATTCATCCGTTTTTAAAACGGACAAGGAAAAAAATGGGTACAAAACGGGTTAAAAGTGAAAGCATGGCCCGGAACGTGAACATACCCTGACATTTATCAGGCTGTGGAAGGGGCGGGTGAGGGAGACGGGTGCCTGTACTTAGATCAGGGATAGATGGAGACACAAAGGATAATGATGATTATTACTGTGTTAGGGCTTATTCAGACGAACGTGTAATACGTCCGTGCAACGCGTGTGATTTTCACGCGCCTCGCACGGACCTATATTAGTCTATGGGGCCGTGCAGACTGTCAGTGAGTTTCATGCAGCGTGTGTCCGCTGCGTAAAACTCACGACATGTCCGATATTTGTGTTTTCGTGCATCACGCACCCATAGAAGTCAATGGGTGCGTGAAAATCAATCGCAGCACACGGAAGCACTTCCGTGGTACGCGCGTGATTCGCGCAACAGCAGTAAAAAGTATGAATGAAAACAGAAAAGCACCACGTGCTTTTCTGTTTACAAACATATAAACAGTGTCATAATGATGGCGGCTGCGCGAAAATCACACAGCCACACATCATACGCGGCTGACACACGGAGCTGTTATGTACCTTTTGCGCGCACAAAACGATGTGTTTTTTGCGCAAGCAAAAGGCACACGCTCGTGTAAATCCGGCCTCAGACAGTGTGCAGGGAGGGAGCGTCTGCCTGTAATCTGTAATTAGAGCAGGGAAGGACCATGTGACCATAGAGGGGCGTGGCAGTATGCAAATAGCTGAGGTGCATTGAAGGGAGGATGCAACTGTCTCCTCAGATGCAGCCGGGGATCATGGGTATAGTGGGTTACAAGACAGGAAACAGCCAGTAAGGGATGTAAACAAACAGCAAGGGATGTAAACAAACAGAAAAAGCAGCAGTGACGATGGAAATCAAACAGAAACTGGTTAGAAGTTTAATAGGGGGTATTAGGGAAGGCAAATCAAGGCTGGGGGACATTTTTTAGAAATTTTTTTTTTCCTGGACAACCCCTTTAAGGTATTTATTAAGGGGTGTTGTAAGTATTTTGACCCCACAGTTTTTTTTGTAAGAATTCATGCAAAGCAGGCATAAAAACATAATTTCACTTTTTATATAAAAGTATCACTTTGAAGACCGATTTCTTTGTAAAGCGACCATGAGAATGAAGAAACACCCCCCAAAATCTATCACCGTGTTTCTCCCGTTTTCAAAAATGCCCCCATTGTGACCCTAATGCATTGCCTGGACTCACGGCAGGACCCAAAAGGAAGGGAGCACCCGGAGGCTTTCAGGACACACATTTTGCTTTGAAAATGGGAGGATTCTACTTTTCTAGATTGAGAAATAGATGTCCCTAACAGTTTCTACACCCTATGACTATGTCGTGCTAAGAAAGCAGCTGTCCTGAAATCATGTCAGTCCATAGACATTATGTATATCAACCCGCTCTGATATATAGTAAGTTAGAGTGGGAAAATGTATTAAACTGTTGGCGGAAAAAGGCAATATATCCCAAAAAAAAGGAGGAAGAATGTATCCAGCTATGTGGAAAACTAGAGCATGTTCACAGGATGAAAGAAAATTTGTAGGGCTGTAATGACTTTACTATTCAAAGTGACTTGTCATACAACGTCTCTTTAGCTCCATCAATCCCTATATAAGGGACGAATGTGCCAAGTGACGCGGTACACCATAACAAGCCCCTGCCCGGCAAGGTAGGAACCGCCATGTGCACAAAACAACCAATCACCTGTAGAATATATAAAGGGGCAGTGTCCCACACCGTATGTATAGATACAGTAAAGGACCACTACTCCCCAAATTAATGTCGCTATTTCTAGAAGTATTGTCGGGTGTAAGAGGTTCACCAAAAACCCGAACAAAACTGTAATAAAGCCCATAGTGTATTGATAAGGACAAAACAGGGACTTATGCATAGACCAGGGTTGGAAGGACAAGCGGAACAATAATATCGTGACTCACTTCGCTGTCCTCGTTTGCTGCAGACCCGACACCGTTTTTTGGGGTATTTTTGGTTAGATGTTGAAGGGATGGGGTGTAAAAAATGTTTTTCAACAAGTCGGTGTACATCCTCTGACTCATGGACTACTCTCTGGTCTGCAGATTGAAATAGGAGATCTTCAATCACTTTCTCCTGAAATTCAAAGAATGTCGCCCTGCCCGCTGATTTTTTGTACAGGACAAATGCGTTCTGCATCGCAACCTGAATTTGTTATAGCCGATGACACACACAGGCTTTTGTCTATCTGCAGAGGCCCCACGTTCTCTAATAGTTGCTGTTGCACTTGAATGGACAGTGCTGATCATGTAGACATCCTTGCGGTCACGAAATTTTAAAGCCAGCATCTTCTCAATTTGAAAAGTGCATGACTCCCCCTTTCGTAGTTTTTTATCCACAAGTTGACGTGGGAACATTTGCGATTCCTGCGTATTGTGCCACAGGCTCCGGTGTTGGCACAATGAAGGGGGCTAAACAATAGCACACTGGTATAAAAACTGTCCGTGTATACATGATACCCCTTGTGTAGGAAAGGGCCAATTAAATCCCACACAATCTTACCAGTGGTACCAATGTTTGGAGGGCACCCTGGTGGATTAAATTCACTGTCTTTACCCTCGTAGATCTTAAATGCACATGTGTAGCCAGTAGTGCTTTCACATAACTTGTAGATCTTTACCCCGTATTTTGCACTTTTTGAGGGTATGAGTTGACGGAATGAGAGACACCCTTTGAAATTTGTGGGATTCCACAACCTGGCATTAGGTGACGAAGGCTTATTGGCAATGTACTGCCTGGCATACAAATTTGTTTCCTGCACAAAATGTTCCAAAACTTGGTCCGTAATAAAAATATTTAAATAATTTAGTGGTGAAAAATTACTGACATTGGGACTTATGCCAGGAGTAGCAATAAAGTCATTTATGGTGGGAGAAAATAAACTCGTGGGTTCCCACACTAAATCGGTTTGGTGGGGTTGTGCAATTTCAGGGGCTGCACTTTGAACGGACGTTGTGGCAACTGCGCCGTCTCCCATATCACTGGTGCTGGGTCTCATATCCGTAGAATCCCTTGAAGCGACACTTTCGCTGTCGCTTTCAAGTAAGGCTGGGTTCACACGACCTATTTTCAGACGTAAACGAGGCGTATTATGCCTTGTTTTACGTCTGAAAATAGGGCTACAATACGTCGGCAAACATCTGCCCATTCATTTGAATGGGTTTGCCGACGTACTGTGCAGACAACCTGTCATTTACGCGTCGTCGTTTGACAGATATCAAACGACGACGCGTAAAAATACAGCCTCGTCAAAAGAAGTGCAGGACACTTCTTTGGACGTTTTTGGAGCCGTTGTCTCATAGACTCCAATGAAAACAGCTCCAAAAATGGACGTAAAAAATGCAGCGAAAACGCAGCGAAAACCGTGAGTTGCTCAAAAAAAGTCTGAAAATCAGGGTCTGTTTTCCCTTGAAAACAGCTCCGTATTTTCAGACGTTTTTGGTCACTACGTGTGCACATACCCTAAAAGCTCAACTTCAGATGCAGAATCCGTATCTGAGCATAGCATCTGATAGGCTTCCTCAACGCTGTATCTTCTGGCAGCCATAATGATAATACAGTCTAAACCGCAAATAATAAATGGAACTAGCGGTTTCAATTTTTTTTTAATCAACTAAGGCCTCATGCACACGACCGTAAAAACACCCGTTATTGCGGGTCGTAATTACGACCCGCAATAACGGGTTCATAGACTTCTGTTACCCACGGGTACCTTCCCGTTTTCTCACAGGAAGGTACCCGTGCCGTTAAAAAAAATAGAACCTGTTCTATTTTTCTATTTTACGGGCCGTGCTGCTATACTTTATAATGACAGCACGGCTCGCAAAAGCGGCCGGCTGCCCGCGGCCGGCCGTGCTCGTAATTACGAGTCGTAATTACGAGCACGGTCGTGTGCATGAAGCCTAATCAACTAAGAACACTAAAAGAATTAAACTTTTTTTTTTTTTTTTTTAATTGTTTTTTTTAAGTTTTTTTTTTTTTAAAACCTAAACCTAAACCCTACGCCTAACACAAACCGTAAACCCAAGCCCAGAACAGCACCCTACGCAGTCTAAGGCCCCATGCACACGAACGTGTTTTTGCGGCCGCAATTCCCCCGAAAATGCACGGGAGAATTGCGGCCCCATTCTTTTCTATGGGGCCATGCACACGACCGTAGTTTTTGCGGTCCTTGCACGGCCCGGGAGCCCGGACCGCAGAAAGAACGTGCATGTCTTATTACGGCCCTGTTCTGCGGACCGGACTCCTTGAAAACAATGGTGGCGGCCATGTGCATGTCCCGCGATTTGCGGGCGGCCTGCGGCTGACATTCCGCAGCCGGCCGACCCGAAAATTACGGCCGTGCACGAGGCCTAACAGCGTACACGCCGTCTAACAGCGTACCCTAAAAAGAAAGTAGTTTATAGTACGATTCTTAGTATATACAGTAAATATATTTATATATATATGTATATACTATATACTATAAAATACTGAAAAAAAAGTTGTTTTTTTTAATAAACTGTGTAAGGGACAAGTAATTTTGTGAGGGGACACTGACACTTGTATCTGTTTCTCTCCACAGCTAGAACAGTGAGGAGAAACAGATACATGTTTTTACTTTTATTTTACTGTAGTGATCACTATGATTGGATCTCATAGTGATCACAAAAGATCAGGAACCAATACTATTGGCTCCTGATCACTGCTCTAAGAACAGAGCTGGTAGCAACAGCTCGTTCTTAGAGCAGGAGCTGTCATTTAGACACTCCCGGCGGCTCTGTACGCAGTAACAGCATGTGACCGCTGTGATTGGCTGTCACAGCGGTCACGTGCTGTTACGACAAAATCGGCAGGTCCTGATGGCTGCACTAAGAACCGGACCTGTTACTTACAGCCGGTTTTTAGTGCAGACTTGATCAGGGTGCCGTTATACCCACTCTACTACAGCGACGCCAAAAGGCGTCGCTGTAGACTGAGTACCTGCACCGCCTGATGTCAAAAGACGGTGGGCGGTCGTTAAGGGGCTAACTGATCAACTCTATTAGAAAAAAAATGAAAATATGAAAAAAAAACTATACATAATAGGTATCGCCGCGTTCGGAACGGCCTGATCTATAAAAATATCAAATTTTTACCGCACGGTGAACATCGTAATTTTTTTTTATAAAAAACAATAACAGCATTTTCTTTTTTGGTCATCTTGTCTCAAAAATTTTTTAATAAAAAGTGATCAAAAAAAGTTGCAAGTAACGAAAAATGGTACCAATAGAAACTACAGTTCGTCACGCATAAAACAAGACGTCCCGCAGCGATATCAACGAAAAAATAAAAAAAAGTTATGGCTGACAGAAAATGGCGACACTAAAACATGATTTTTTTTTTTTTTAGAAAAGAATGCTTTTATTGTGGGAACGTAGTGAAACGTAAAAAAATGAAATTAATTTGGTGTCGCTGTAATCGTATCGACCCACAGAATAAAGTTAACATGTTGTTTATACTGCACGGTGAACACTAAAAAAAAAAAAAAAAGTGCTAGAATTGCTGTTTTTTGGTTTCCTCATCTCCCAAAAAATGGAATAAATAGTGATTAAAAAAAAAAACCAAAAAAAAACGCATGTACCCCAAAAAGGAACCAATAAAAGTTACAGCTCGTTCCACAAAAAACGCGCCCTCACACCGCTCCGTCAACGGAAAAATAACACGTTATGACTCTCAAAACGCAATGACAGCCCAGACTCATTTTTAGGTCCAGTAGAATTTCACTAAATATCCACATCGTCATTTGCTGGACCCCGCAGGTGGACCCTGTAGATGCAGCGGAGATGAGGAAACTTTAGGGCCTTGTGCGGCTTATAGGGCTAGTGAAGAAGTCAAATATAAGGCAACACTGGAGCGCAGTATTTTGTACAATACCCAATAAACCCGGCCTGTGCATAAAGGATTGGTTCAAAGCGTACCACACCAATCCATGGATTATTCATTCACCCCATTATTACATCATCCTATTATGACCTGATGTACTCTGCCCAGCTTACATATACCCTGATGCACTCCACCCAGCTTACATATGCCCCCACATTATAAGCTGAAATACCAGTAATACACCAAGCAAAATCTGTGCTTCAAAAGCCAAATGGTGGTCCAACTATGCCTGGCAGTGTGCCCAAACCGCAATTTATGACCACATATGGGGTATTACTGTATTTTGGAGAACCCGCTTAACAATTTATGGGATGTGTGTCTACGGTGGTACAAGCTGGGCACAACACATTGGGCACTGAAATGGCATATCTGTGGAAAACAGCAATTTTCAATCTGCAACATCTATTGTTTACTCATTTTTGCAAAACACTTGTGCAGTCAAAATGCTCACTACACCCCAGGATCAATTCTTTGAGTGATCTAGTTTCCAAAATGGGGTAATTTTTCGGGAGTACCACTGTACTGGTACTATAGCTCAATGCAACATGGGGTCAAAAAACTAATCTTGTAAAATCTCCACTCCAAATACTAAATGGCGCTCCTTCCCTTTAGAGCGTTGCTGTGTGTCCAAATAGCAGTTTATGACCACATGTGGGGTATTGCCGTACTCTGGAGAAGTTGCTTTGCAAATGTTACGGTGCTTTTTCTCCTTTATTTGATGAGAAAATGAAACATTTTGACCTAAAGCTACATCGTAGTGGAATAAAATGTAATTTTTACTGCACAATTCTAATGAAATCTATGAAACACATGGGGGGGTCAAAATGCTCACTACACCCCATGTTGAATTCCTCTAGGGGTGTAGTTTCCCAAATGGTGCCACTTTTGGGGGGTTACCACTGTACTGGTACCTTGGGAGCTTTACAAATGAGACATGGTGCCGAGAAATTAATCCAGCAAAATCTGTACTCCAGAAGCTAAAATGTCGCTCCTTCCCTTCTGAGCCCTGATATGTGGTAATAAACCACTGTATGAATACACATGGGGTATTTCCGTACTCTGGAGAAGTTGCTTTACAAATGTTAGTGATTTTTCTCCTTTATTTGATGAGAAAATGAAACATTTTGACCTAAAGCTACATCTTAGTGGAAACCAATGTAATTTTACATTTTTACTGAACAATTCTAATGAAATCTATGAAACACCTGGGGGGGTCAAAATGCTCACTACACCCCTAGATGAATTCCTCTAGGGGTGTGGTTTCCCAAATGGAGTCACATTTGGGGGGTTACCACTGTACTGGTACTTTTACAAATGCGACATGGTGCCGAGAAATCAAACCAGCAAAATCAGCGCTCCAAAAGCTAAATGGCGTACCTTCCCTTCTGAGCCCTGATGTGTATTCAAACAGTGGTTTATCACCACATATGGGGTATTTCCGTACTCTGGAGAAGTTGCTTTACAAATGTTGGGGTGCTTTTCCTCATTTATTTGTTGAAAAAAATAAAAAATTCTGAGGTAAAGCTACATTTTATTGAAAAATAATGTCATTTTTCATTTTCACTGCCCAATTCTAATGAAATCTATTAAACACCTGTGTGGTCAAAATGATCACGACACCCCTAGATGAATTCCTCTAGGGGTGTAGTTTCCCAAATGGAGTCACGTTTGGGGGGTTGCCTTTGTTTTTGCACCACAAGACCTCTTCTAACCTGACATGGTGCCTGAAATATAATTTAAGAAAAGGAAGGCCCAAAAATCCACTAGGTGCTCCTTTGCTTCTGGGGCCTTTGTTTCAGTCCAGTAGCGCACTAGGGCCACATGTGGGATATTTCTAAAAACTGCAGAATCAGGGCAATAAATATTCAGTTGTGTTTCTCTTGTAAAAACCTTTGATATCACATGGAAAATGTTTTAAAATGGTATTTCTGTAAAAAAAAAACATTTAATTCGAAAATTTCCCTTCCACTTTGTAACGTCCTAGGAAAATAAAAGGATGTTGAAAAAATGATGCAAACATAAAGTAGACATATGGGAAATGTTAACTAGTCACTATTTTGTGTGGTATTACTGTCCATCTTACAAGCAGATACATTTGATTTTAGAAAAATGCTCATGTCACGAGAAAACAATCTCAGAATCGCTTGGATAGGTAAAAGCATTCCAGAGTTATTACCACATAAAGTGACACATGTCAGATTTAAAAAATGAGGCTGTGTCATAAGGTCCAAAAGTGGCTGGGTCCTTAAGGGGTTAATAAAACCCCAAAATGTAGAGCATACAGAACATAAGTGTTTCTCATAGTGAAGTATACTCTATCACACACGCACGGTTTAGGGATGTTGTTCCATTCATATTCGGAACAGGGCCAAATTCAACAATGTAATACAAATTAAATTAATGAAAAACTACTGAATAGGGATCCAAAGGCTTTATTCACACAATTGCAGATTTGCTGCAGATTTTAAATGTAGATTTCAAGCCAAAACAAGGAACGGAACATAGAACAGACAATAATTAAAGGAAGACCTTATAGGTTTGCTCTCTCGGATACAATTCTGGTTTTGGCTTAAAAAAAAAAAACTGCACGCAAGATCCAGCAAATCTGTACTTTGTTAACATGGCCTAATAAAGATTTATGGGGAAGAAATGTAGTTACACTTGTAAAACAGCAAAAACAAAAAGGTAGGATTTCTGTAGTGACTCTGCTGCCTCCAATAAACCAGGATTTTACGACTGCCACAGCATGGTACAGGGATAATAACTCCATGCAAAACAGAACTTTACGATCAGAAAATGTAAGACCGACAGGCAGAGCCATCTCCAGGTTTAGGTGGGCCTTTGGGCGACAGACATAGTAGGCCCCTTTGCGGGGAACACACGGCGGCCGTAAAATGGCAGAAAACAGCACTTTGTGCCCCCATAGAGACATTAGACTCTGTTAATGCCCCCATATAGAAGTTAGGCCCGCAGTTTGTACCCCCATAAATTTTGCCCCCTCCTCCCAGTTCGTGCCACACAGCTCCTTTCCTCCCAGGTAGTGCCATACAGCCTACCTCCCTGTAGGTAGCACCTTTGTGGTTTTCCTTCTAGGAGTGGAATCCCCAGCCAGAGCATTGCCGACACTCCGGCTGGGGATTCCGCTTCCGGAGAAACCCCTGACATCACTGTCCATATATGGACAGTGTTGTCAGGGGCAACACCAGAGCCATAGTCCCAGGCATAGCACTACTAGCACTCTGCCTGGGACACTGCTCTGCTCCTGACATCACTGTCCACTTATGGAAAGTGACATCCGGAGCAGAGCTGAAGTCTCAGGTAGAGAACTAGTAAAGGCTCTGCTCCGGTACTCCAGCTCTGGGGAAACCCTAGACATCACTGTCCATATACAGCCAGTGATGTCAGGGGCAACCCCAGAGCCAAAGTCCCAGGCAGAGCGCTACTACCACTCTGCCTGGGACACTGATCTCCTCCTGACATCACTGTCCTTGTATGAACAGTGATGTCAGAGGCTTCCCCAGAGAGTCCTGGAGCAGAGCCGCTAGCCATCTGCCTGGGACTTCTTCTCTCTTCCTGACATCACGGTTTGTATATATGGACAGCGATAGCACCAGACGGCCGAATGGGCCCCCCCAAGGTTAGTGGGCCCCAGCACTTGCCCGGGTTCGCTGGGTGCCGACGCCGGCCCTGCCGACAAGTGAAGAAACGGCAAAGCTTTTAATCACTTCATCAAAAAATTTGATAAGTGTCCATACATACAGAGTGTTAAAACCACATACATGCTTGGAAAGAAGAACAGCCTTCCTCAGGTGCCCACCAAATGAACTCAGTGGATACAAAATGAAGAATGATGAACGTATTATGAAGCGAAGTAGTCATAACCATTTGCCAATATGGGTCGCATGATGGTTCTGATGGTAGCCTTAACATTGACCCCTGCCAAACACTAGAACCACACAATCGGACGATTATAGTCAATGACCAACCATGTCGCTGCCCAGAAAAAGCCAAACGCTGCCAACAGGAGAAATACTAGAACGTAACTTCCTAAGCGTCACTTTGTTTTAGTGATCAGCTGATAGATAGCATATTGCTAAGAAATTCCACCAATGTTCTATGTCTCCCCTGAAGCTACCTCTTCACAGGAGGAGATGTCCAAGATTTAGAAATAAAATGTAAAAAAAATTTGATACAAGCAGAAAAAAAAAAAGTTTATAAAAGAACAATACTCTTCTTCAATCCTCTGCTGCTCCGATGGTGCCCGTGTTTGTGGACTTGTCCTGCAGCGATAATGCAAGCGACCACTACAGCCAATCATGTGCATGTATGGTACTTCATAACTGCAGAGTAGTAAACAGACTGGGCACCGACCACTGGGGGATTAACCAGTTCGTGACAACCAATACGCATTTTCACGACGGCCAATAACTGGCTTTATTCTGACGCATACGCCTTTCGCGGCGCTGAATCAGAATAAAACAGTCCGTCGGTAACCGTTACAACTCCCTGCTTTCAGCTACCGGAGAACTTGGAGCAGCGCTACGCAAGCAGTCAGATAGAAATCCGCCCGTTTAACCCCTTAGATGCGGCACTCAATATCGAGCGCCGCATCTAAGTGGTTTTGGAGGGAGGGGGCTCCCTCCCTCACCCCACCGGCACCAAGCAATGGTTGGTCTCTAGTTATTGTGAGTTAGGCCTGTCAGTTTTAAAACTGACAGGCTACTAATACACTGCAAGGCAATAAACTGCAATACAGAAGTATTGCAGTGTATTATAAAACCGATAAGAAAACCAAAAAAAACAAGTGGAACTAATAAAAAAAAAGGTAAAAAGAAGTTTACTTTTTAAAAAAAAAATGTTTTTATTGAAAATTTTCAACTTTTATCGTTCAGGGGTACAGAAGGAAAAATTAAAAAAAAGGGGGGGGAGGGTAGAGTGATCGGGAAGGGAAGCGGTACATGAGATAATACATGTATCGTGTTATGGATATCAATAATAAAGATAAACGTCTCAAGCGAAAAAACAAACAGTATAAATCAATTGTTAACCCCTTAACGCACCATGACGTAACTGTACGTCGAGGTGAGCAGTAAGTTCGCGCACCTTGACGTGCAGTTACGTCTGTGCTTTGACAGTTAACTGCCGTGCGGCGCTACACCGCAGCGTGGTTAACTGTGCAGGGTGTCTGCCCTGCATTCCCCGTTGCCGATCAGCGGCCCATCGCCGCTGATTTCGGCAGTTAACCCCTTAATTGCGGCACTCGATTTTTAACGCCACAATTAAGTTGTTAAGCGCCGATCGTCAGCCCCCATGTGAAATCACGGGGGCTGGCGATGGCACCCATGGCAACCGGACGCCAGACAATGGCTTCCGAGCTGCCATGTACAGAAGCCTATGAGGACCAGCCTCTGCTGGTCCTCCTAGGCTTCCTGTCAGTGTGACTGTTACGTCACAATGACAGTTGGAATGCATTACACTACGTAGGTAGTGTAATGTATTCCAGCAGCAATCAAAGCTGCAAGTCTAAGTGTCCCCTAAAAAGGTTTTAAAAAAAAAAAAAAGTGTAAAAATAAAAGTTAAGTGATATAAACAAGAACTGCTTTTTTTCCTATAATAAGTCTTTTATTATAGGAAAAAAAAAATGAACACGTAAAAAATAAGTACACATATTTGGTATCACCGCGTTTGTAACGACCCCAACTATAAAACTATAATATTTTTCCCGCACGGTGAACACCGCAAAAAAAATAAACTAAAAACAATGGCAGAATCACTATTTTTTGGTCACCACCCCTCCCAAAATATGCAATAAAAAGTGATCAAAAAGTAACATGTACGCCAAAATAGTAACGATACAAACTACAACCTGTCCCGCAAAAAACAAGCCCTTACACAGCTTTTTTGACTGAAAAATAAAAAAAGTTACGGCTCTCAGAATATGGATACACAAAAAATAATTTATTTTCTAAATAAGTTATTTTATTGTGCAAACGCTGCAAAACATAAAAAAACGTATATACATATGGTATCGCCATAATCGTACCGACCCGCACAATAAAGTATAATAGTCATTTATAGCCCAGGGTAAACGCCGTCAAAAATAAATAAAAATCATTGTCAGAATTGATGGTTTTTGGTCACCTGGCTTGCCGAAAAATTGAACAAAATCGCATGTACCCCAAAATGGTACCAATGAAAATTAAAGATTGTCCCGCAACAAATAAGCCCTCACACGGCTCCGGTGGTGAAAAAATAAAAAAAGTTCCGGCTCCCAGATTATGGCGATGCAAAATGTACAGAGCGTTCCAAAAGCGGATAGGATCGGGTGCCATTTATAAGTGCGACACTGGCCACATATCTGTGATTTATTATTTATTTACCCCATTATTATGCCACTGATGTACTCTGCCCAGCCTACATGTGCCCCCACATTATTAACTGAAATACCAGCAAAACGCCAGAGCTACTACCAAGCAAAATATGCGCTCCAAAAGCCAAATGGCGTCCCTCCCTTCTGAGCCCTACAGCGTGCCCAAACAGCAGTTTACGTCCACCGATATGGCATCGCCATACCCGGGAGAACCCTCTTAATATTTGATGTGGTATTTGTGGCACAAACTGGGCACAACATATAGTGCACTAAAATGACACATCAGTGGAAAATTCGAATTTTCACTCTGCACCATCCGTTGCGCATTAAACCCTTCGCGCACCATGACTTAATAGCATGTCGTGGTGTAGGGGGTGATATATGGAACATCTCACGCGCTGTGCCCGCGCCATACGCTGCGGGTGTCAGCTGTGTATTACAGCTGATACCCGGGACTAACGGACAGAAACAGCGATCACGCTGTTACAGGAGCCTGTAAAAATCACTATATACGGCAATACATTAGTATTGCAGTGTAGTCTACCGCTGGTTCAAGTCTCCCAGGGGGACTAATAAAATCTGTAAAAACAAAAGTAAATAGTTATTAGTGGAAAAAATTAAAATAAATATTTAAAGTCCAAAAATAAACCCTTTTCACATTTTTTCTCTAAAGTAATGTAAAAAAATAAAAAAAATACACAAAATTGGTATCGCTGCGTCCGTAAAAGTCCAAGCTATTACAATATACCCTTATTTAACTCACACGGTGAACGCCGTGAAAAATAAAGAATTTTAAACGGCAAAATCGCAGTTTTTTGGTCACCCTGGCTCTACCAAAGAATGTAAAAAAAAGTGCTCAAAAAGTCTTATGTACCAAAAAAATGGTACCAATAAAAACTACAGCTCGTCCCGCAAAAAAATATGCCCTCACACCACTCTATTGACGGAAAAATTAAAAAAGTTGTGGCTCTCGGAAAGCGGGGACAAAAAACGAAAAAAGCAAAACATGAATCAGTTCGTAAAGGGTTAATTACTTTCTAATGAAAAAGCATTTATGACCACATTGTACTTGGGAGAAATTGCTTTACAAATGTTGGGGTGCATTTTCTCCTTTATCCTTTGTGAAATTGAAAAAAATGCAACATTTTAGTGGAAATAATGTTGATATTAATATTCACGCCCTAATTCTAATAAATTCTGCAAAAGACGTGTGGGGCCTAAATGCTCACAATACCCCTAGATAGATTCCTTAAGTGGTGTAGTTTCCCAAATGGGGTTACTTTTGGGGGGCTTCCACTGTTTCGGTCTCTCAGGGGCTTTGCAAGTTCGACATGACACCCAAAAACTATTCCAGCTAAATTTTAGCTACAAAAGCCAAATAGCGCTCCTTCCCTTCTAAGCCCCGGTGTGGGTCCAAACAGCAGTTTATTACCACATATGGGGTATTTACGTAATCAGGAGAAATTGTTTTACAAATGTTGGGGTGCATTTTCTCCTTTATTCCTTGTAAAAATGGCTACCTTTTTTCAGAAAAAAAAAGTAGATTTTTACCTTTACAGACTAATTCCAATGAATTCAGCAAAACAACTGTGGGGTCAAAATGCTAACTTTACCCCTAGAAAAATTCCTTGAGGGGTGTAGCTTCCAAAATGGGGTCACTATTGGGGGGTTTCCACGGTTTTCATCCCTCCAGTGCATTGCAAACGCGACACGGCACTGAAAACTATTCCAGCAAAATCAAAAATCCAAATGGTGCTCCTTCTCTTCTGAGGCCTGCTGTGGGTCCAAACAGCAGTTTCAGAATCCTGACACTTCTGAATCTTTTCTTTGAGATTTCCAGCAAGAGAAACAAAATCTCGTTTACCTCCGAGAGATTACGAGTGGCTTGCTGGAAATCTCACAGAAAAGATTCAGAAGTGTCAGGATTCTGAATACACGACGTCCAGGCAGGATTTCATGTGTATTCATTATCAGGACACTTGATTAACGTTAACCCCTTCCCGCACATTGGCGTAAATGCACGTCCAGGTGAGAAGTAATTTTGCGCACCTGGGCGTGCAGTAACGTCCGCGCTTTAACAGTTAACCGCCGCGAGGCGCTACACCGCAGCGGCAGTTAACTGTGCAGGGTGTCAGCCCTGCTCTCCCCATTGCCGATCAGCGGCCTGTCGGCGCTGAAATCGGCAATTAACCCCCTTCGATGCGGTGGTCGATTGCGATCACCACATCGAAGAGGTTTACAGCAGATCGGCAGCCCCCCACATGTATTTGAGGGGGCTGGCAATCCTTCTCACGGCAACCAGAGGCCAGACAATGACCTCCGGGTTGCCATGTACGGAAGCCTCGGAGGATCAGCCTCCGGCTACGTGTGTAGTGTAATGTGTTCCAGCAGCGATCAAAGCTGCAAGTCTAAGTGTCCCCTAGTAGGACCAGTAAAAAAAAAAAAATTAAAAAAAAAAAAAAAAGATAAAAATGGTTTTTAAAAAGTGTAAAAATAAAAGTTAGAAGTGACAAACAAAGAATGCTTTTTTTTTCCTATAAGTCTTTTCTTATAGGAAAAAAATTAACACGTTAAAAAAAGTACACATATTTGGTATCGCCGCGTTCGTAACGACCCCAACTATAAAACTAATATTTTTCCCGCACAGTGAACACGGCGAAAAAAAACGAAAAACAGTGGCCGAATCACAATTTTTTGGTTACCAACCCTCCCAAAATATACAATAAAAAGTGATCAAAAAGTCGCATGTACCCCAAAATGGTACCAATACAAACTACATTCGGTCCCGCAAAAAACAAGCCCTTACACTGCTTTTTTGACTGAAAAATAAAAAAGTTATGGCTCTCAGAATATGGTGACAAAAAATTATTTTATAAATAAGTGATTTTATTGCACAAATGCTGCAAAACATAAAAAAATTATATACATCTGGTATCGCCATAATCGTATCGACCCGCAGAATAAAGTATAATGGTCATTTATAGCCCAGGGTGAAGGCCATAAAAAAACATGTCAGAATTAATGGTTTTTGGTCACCTTGCTTGCCAAAAAATGGAATAAAACGTGATCAAAAAAATTTCTGGTACCCCAAAATGGTACCAATGAAAACCTACAGATTGTCCCGCAAAGAATAAACCCTCACACAGCTCCGGTGGTGAAAAAATAAAAAAGTTCTGGCTCCCAGAATACGGCGATGCAAAATGTGCACTGTCCAAAAGCAGATAAGATCGGGCGCCATTTATCAGTGCGGCACCGGCCACATATCTGCGGATTATTATTTATTTACTGCATTATTATACCCTCTTATTATACCCTGATGTACCCCGCACAGATAACATATACCCCCACATTATTAACTGAAACACCAGTAAAACCCCAAACAAAACTACCACTAAGCAAAATCTGCACTACTACCAAGCTACATCTGCGCCCCAAAAGCCAAATGGCATCCCTCCCTACTGAGCCCTGCAGCGTGCCTAAACACCAACTAACGTCCACAGATATGGCATCGCCATACCCGGGAGAACCCGATTAATATTTTATGAGGTATTTGTCTTCAGTGGCACAAACTGGGCATAACATAGTGAACTAAAATGGCATATGAGTGGAAAATTGTAATTTTCACTCCGCACCATGCGCTGCGCATTAACCCCTTCGTGCACCACAACATAGCATGTCAGTGTGGGGGGTGATGTATGGCGCGTCTCACGTGAAAAATAAAGAATTTAAAACTGCAAAATTGCAGTTTTTTTGGTCACCTTGGCTCTACCTAAAAATTTAATAAAAAGTGCTCAAAAAGTTGTATGTACCAAAAAATGGTACCAATAAAAACGAACGCTCGTCCCTCAATAAATAAGCCCTCATACCGCTCTATTGACTGAAAAATAAAAAAGTTGTGGCTCTTGGAATGTGGGGAGGAAAAAACAAAAAAGGAAAAGAAAAAAATGGATCAGTCCAGAAAGGGTTAATTACTTTCTAATGAAAAACCATTTATGACCACACGTGGGGTATTGCCGTACTCGGGAGAAATAGCTTTACAAATGTTGGCAGTTTTTACCCCTTTAGCCTTTGTGAAATTGAAAAAATGCAACATTTTAGTGGAAGAAATGTCGATATTCATTTTCACGGCCTAATTCTAATAAATCCTGCAAAAGACTTGTGGGGTCTAAATGCCCACTATATCCCTAGATAGATTCTTTAAGTAGTGTAATTTCCACTTTTGGGGGGTTTCCACTGTTTTGGCCTCTCAGGGGCTTTGCAAATGCGACATGGCACCCAAAAAACATTTCAGCTAAATTTGAGCTCCAAAAGCCAAATAGAGCTCCTTCCCTTCTATGCCTTGCTGTGGGTCCAAACAGCAGTTTATTACCACATATGGCATATTTCCGTAATCGGGAGAAATTGTTTTACAAATGTTGGGGTGCTTTTTCTCCTTTATTCCTTGTAAAAATTAAAAATGGCTACCTTTTTTCAGAAAAAAAAAGTAGATTTTTACCTTTACAGAATAATTCCAATGAATTCAGCAAAACCACCGTGGGGTCAAAATGCTAACTTTACCCCTAGAAAAATTCCTTGATGAGTGTAGTTTCCAAAATGGGATCACTTTCCGGGGGTTTCCACTATTTTGTTTCCTCCAGTGCATTTCAAACGCGACACGGCACTGAAAACTATTCCAGCAAAATCAGAATTTCAAAATCCAAATGGTGCTCCTTCCCTTCTGAGTCCTGCTGTGGGTCCAAACAGCAGTTTATTACCACATATGGGGTATTGCTATAATCAGGAGAAATTGCTTTACATATGTTGGGGTGTTTTTTCTCTTTTATTCCTTGAAAAAAATTACAAATTTCTATGTTTTTCCAGAAAAAAAAGTAGATTTTCATCTTCACAAACTAATTCAAATAAATTTAGCAAAAAAAAAAACTGTGGGTTCAAAATGCTAACTATACCCCTAGATAAATTCCCTGAGGGATGTAGTTTCCAAAATGGTCACTTTTGGGGGTCTTTATTGTTTTGGCCCCACAAGACCTCTTCAAACCTGACATGGTACCTAAAATATATGCTAAAAAAAAAAAAAAAAAAAAAAAAAAAAAGGAGGCCCCAAAATCCTCTAGGTGCTCCTTTGCTTCTGAGGCCGGTGTTTCAGTCCATTACCGCACTAGGGCCACATGTGGGGTATTTCTAAAAACTGCAGAATCTGAGCAATAAATAATAAGTTACATTTCTCGGGTAAAACCTTCTGTCGTATAGAATTTTTTTTATTAGAAATGAATTTTGTAAAAAAAAAAATGAAATTTGTAACTTTCACCTCTACTTTGCTTTAATTCCTGTGAAACGCCTAAAGGGTTAATACACTTTCTGAATGCGCTTTTGAATACTTTGAGGGGTGCAGTTTTCAAAATGGGGTGATTTATGGGGACTTTCTAAAATATAAGGCCCTCAAAGCCACTTCAGAACTGAACTTGGCCTTGTAAAAATCGCCTTTTGAAATTTTCTTGAAAATATGAGAAATCGCTGCTAAAGTTCTAAGTCTTGTAACGTCCTAGAAAAATAAAAGAATGTTCAAAAAACGATGCCAAACTAAAGTAGACATATGGGAAATGTTAACTAGTAACTATTTTGTGTGGTATCACGATCTGTTTTACAAGCAGATACATTTAAAATTAGAAAAATGCAAATTTTTGCAAATTTTCTCCAAATCGTATTTGCAGGTAAGTCCATGTAGCTACTTACCTGCAAATGCTGATGCTGCTGCAGAATCAACTGTAGCCTCTGGTGCCGACACGATGCAGGACCTGTGAGTGTCGTCACAGATCTGCACTGCCAGAATCTGGGCGTTCTGAAGAGAAGTGGATGATACTTCTCATCAGAACGCCCCGATGTACGCACATAATACACGCCCAGTTGTACTTTTACTTTTCAACACGCCCAGTTGTACTTTTGCAAGCCTCATTTCCATAAATACGAAAATGGTCATAACTTGGCCAAAAATGCTCCTTTTTTAAAAATAAAAACGTTACTGTAATCTACATTGCAGCGCCTATCTGCTGCAATAGCAGATAGGGGTTGCAAAATCTGGTGACAGAGCCTTAAGCTTACTGGTCTATAATTACCCGGGGAAGACTTAGAGCCTTTTGAAAATAGGCACCACATTTGCCCTGCGCCAGTCCCTTGGCACTATACCGGTCACTACATTATCTCTAAATATTATGAAGAGGGGGACAGAAATAACTGAACTAAGCTCCTTAAGAACTCTAGGGTGTAACCCATCTGGTCCCGGGGGCCTTGTGCACGTTTATTTTATTTTATTTAGCTTGCACTATATCTACATTCATCCAATACTGTATATCAACTGATATATTAACAGCACTGGCACCAGCTACATCATCTGTTGTATATGCAGAGCTGAAGAACCCATTTAGTAACTCTGCCTTCTCTTGATCCCATGACCAACTCCCCATGACCACTATCTAGGAGTCCTACATGTTCAGACCTTGTTTTTTTTGCATTTATATACTTTTTAGAATTTTTGGGGATTTGTTTTACTATCCTTGGTCACCTGCCTTTCATTTTGTATTTTTACCTTTTTAGAGATTTTATTAAGCTCTTTATATTTTCAAAGGCTACAGCTGTACCCTCAGATTAGTATTTTTCAAATGCCCTTTTATTGTCATGTATTGCCCTTTTTACAGAAGGTGTAAGCCATGTGGGGTTTAATTTCAGTCGTTTATACAGGTTACCTATAGGAATAAATTTTGCACTATAATTACCCAAAGCAGATTTGAAAATCTTCCATTTATCATATGTAATTAGTTCATCCCAGTCTATATGCTGAATTGCAGCCCTCATCCTGGGGAAATTGGCCTTCTTAAAATTAAGTATTTTTGCCCTCCCAGCCGGTGTTTTTTTTTTTTTATAGTATAGGTAAAATGTAACTGTATTGTGATCACTGTTAGATGTTTTCACAAACATTGAAGTTTCCAACAATCTCTGCATTATTAGAAATGACCAGATCCAACAGAGCTTCCACAAACTGGCCCATAAAATTTTCCTGCAACAGGTTGAGGAAATTTCTCCCCTTTGCAGTTGTAGCCGAACCATGACACCAATATCCCAGAAATTAAAATCTCCCATTATCACTACTGTACCAAACAGTGCAGCCCGCTCCATCTGTTTATATAGCGGACCTTCAATCTCAGTTATATTGGGGGGTCTATAGATTACACCAAAAATAATTTTTCAGTGTTTAACTTCCTTTGTAATTCCACTCACAAGGTTTCAACCTCCCCACAGTATTCACCCACTATTGTCTCTTTCACACTCGCCTTCATATCACTTCTCACATACAGACATACACCACCGCCTTTCCTATTCGCCCTGTCTTTCCGAAACAGAGTAAAACCCTGTAGACTTACAGCCCAATCATGTGAAGAGTCCAGCCATGTTTCAGCAACACCAACTATATCTATATTTACTTCCAGTACCAAGGCCTCCAGCTCCCCCATTTTGCTCGCTAGACTTCTGGCATTTGTGAACATACACTTTAACTTGTCTTTAAATATTTCACTTTCAGTATCAGAAATGTGATTATTTGACATTTGGGCATTTTTATTTTCACTGCTGTTTTGTAACGAAAGTATCTCCTTATCCTGTTGTCTAGTCCTCTCCCCACAGTCTGTTTCTCTCCCCACCAATATAGTCTGACCCCTCTCTAACCTATCTCTTTATTTTCTACATTGACCTCCCTCAGCCCTAGTTTAAATACTCCACCACCCCAGCTAGAATTCTCTCCCCCAGCACAGTGGACCCCCTTCCATTAAGGTGCAAATCATCTGCAGAATACAGTTTGTACCCCAATGAAAAGCCAGCCCAATGCTCTAGGAACCCAAAGCCTTCTCCTATACACCAAGACTTAAAGAGGCTCTGCCACCAGATTTTGCAACCTCTATCTGCTATTGCAGCAGATAGGCGCTGCAATGTAGATTACAGTAACGTTTTTATTTAAAAAAAACGAGCATTTTTGGCCAAGTTATGACCATTTTTGTAGTTATGCAAATGAGGCTTGCAAAAGTCCAAGTGGGTGTGTTTAAAAGTAAAAGTCCAAGTGGGCGTGTATTATGTGCGTACATCGGGGCGTTTTTAATACTTTTACTAGCTGGGCGCTCTGAAGAGAAGTATCATCCACTTCTCTTCAGAACGCCCAGCTTCTGACAGTGCAGACACAGCCGTGTTCTCGAGAGATCACGCTGTGTCGTCACTCACAGGTCCTGCATCGTGTCAGACGAGCGAGGACACCGGCACCAGAGGCTTCAGTTGATGCTGCAGCAGCATCGGCGTTTGCAGGTAAGTCGATGTAGCTACTTACCTGCAAACGCTGATGCTGCTGCAGAATCATCTGTAGCCTCTGGTGCCGACACGATGCAGGACCTGTGAGTGACGACACAGCGTGATCTCTCGAGAACACGGCTGTGTCTGCACTGTCAGAAGCTGGGCGTTCTGAAGAGAAGAGGATGTTACTTCTCTTCAGAGCGCCCAGCTAGTAAAAGTATTAAAAACGCCCCGATGTACGCACATAATACACGCCCACTTGGACTTTTACTTTTACACACACCCACTTGGACTTTTGCAAGCCTCATTTGCATACCTACAAAAATGGTCATAACTTGGCCAAAAATGCACGTTTTTTAAAAATAAAAACGTTACTGTAATCTACATTGCAGCGCCGATCTGCTGCAATAGCAGATAGGGGCTGCAAAATCTGGTGACAGAGCCTCTTTAAGCCATGAATTAAACTCCCTGAGCTCCCGCTGTCTTTCCTGTCTTGCGCATGGCACAGGCAGTATTCCTGAGAATATTACCTTGGCGGTCCTTCCCTTCAGCTTGTAGCCTAGTTCTTTAAAATTATTCTTAAGGCTCCTCCACCTACCATGTATTCTATCGTTGGTACCCACACGGACCACAACAGCTGGATCACCACCAGCCCCTCCCAGCAATTTATCCACCCGTTCCACCACATGCCGGACCCTGGCACCAGGGAGACAGCAAACCATTCGAATGAGGCGGTCTTGGCGACAAATTATTCTATCCGTCTTCCTGATTATAGAATCCCCTACAACTACCAATTGTCTAGCCTTACCTGCATTACCATCCCGCCGACTACTAGCTGGGCTGTTCTCCCGGCTGTTAGGGAGAGGAGTATCCACTAGGGCTGCCATTTCTGAAATAGACACCCTCGCATCATCACCCACCTTGGCAATTTTGCTTGGAATATCAGAAAAAGGATTGGCCTTACTTTTCTTGGACCCCTTTCTACATTAACCCAGCTACTTGCCTGATCCTGCTCACCCATGTCTTCACCCTCCAGTTCTAACCCACTAACTGCATGCTCCGTGAGCAGCAAGCTCAGCTCAAGATTGTCTATCTTCCTCAGTGTTGCATTCTGCTCCTCCAGATCACTAATGCGAGCTTCCATGTGAACAACATGCTCACATCTGCCACAGAGATATTCACCCTGGAACTCCGGCTCCAGTCGTGCATACATAAGCAAACTGTGCACTGAAGAAAACCTCCAATCTTGCCATCCATTATCCCAGTTACCAAAAAAACAGCGAACAATTGTCAAAGTAAAAGAGTAGAGTACTTACTGGGGCTTTAACTCTTTAACTCCGGTTTTATAACTCCACTTATATCACAAGCCACTTAATGCATCAAGCTCAGAACAGAGCTTAGTGGGTTAGTAATATATAATAACATACTTGCAAAGGCAGATATTTTAAATTCCATTGAACCCACATGTATGCCTTGAAAAAGAGTTACTGTGAGATGTCTAAGGAGGGGGGGGCGGGTCTATGGAGAGATTAAATAAAAAGGGGGGATAGTGGGCATCCCTGCCGTGTTCCTCTATGTATATCAATGGGCATAGTGTTATGGCTATTTATAGTGAGGGTTGTGTGAGCCTGGTGTTGGGAACCTCTAAGAAAGTTCAAAAAAAGGGTCTCCGAAGCAACGCTATCGAAGGGTGGCGTGTAAGAAGGGCTATCTTACAGCGTCAAATGCCTTTCCGCCATCTAATTGCAAGAGCATCGTAACTGGTGGTGAGTGTGGAGCGGGAGCTTGTACTGTGGCTGCAATTGCCTGTCTAATGCTTTTAGTTGAATGTCTATTTTTAATGGAAACCCATTTGACTGTGTAATCATAGGGCCCAAGAGTGTCTGCAATCTATCTGCCAGAATTTTAGTCAGTAATTTATAACCTTTGTGTAGTAAGGATATGGGACAGTAAGAGCCAACTGCAGTCAGATGTTTGTTGGGTTTTAGAAACAAAATAGTTCCGGAGCCGAAGAATTTGCGAGGCCAGAAGTCCATCATATAGAGGTCATTCAGAATTCTGGTTAACGGCCCAAGAGTGTCTGCAATCTATCTGCCAGAATTTTAGTCAGTAATTTATAACCTTGGTTCAGTAACGTTATACCAGGTCTGGCAAAAGCATCTAATACTATTCTGACGAGAGACCATCTGGGCCTGGTGTTTTATTATTCGGGAGAGCAGTGCTAGCGCTGCGGACCTCCTCCACTAAGATCTCCCGATCAAGAAACTGCTGGTCTATTGAGGGAAGTTTAGGCATTGCGGTAGAGGACAGAAAGGACCATGTAGCCCCTGAGTCGTATTCTGCGGGTTTGTAAAAATCCTTAGGCTGGGTTCACATGACCTATTTTCAGACGTAAACAAGGCGTATTATGCCTCGATTATGCCTGAAAATACGGCTACAATACGTCGGCAAACATCTGCCCTTTCATTTGAATGGGTTTGCCGACGTACTGTGCAGACGACCTGTCATTTACGCGTCATCGTTTGACAGCTGTCAAACGACGACGCGTAAATTAACTGACTCGGCAAAGAAGTGCAGGGCACTTCTTTGCAACGTAATTTGAGCCGTTCTTCATTGAAGTCAATGAAGAGCAGCTCAAGATTACAGGTGTCAAAGACGCCTCGCATAATACGAGGAGCATTTACGTCTGAAACGATGCAGCTGTTTTCTCCTGAAAACAATCTTTCTTTTCACACGTAAAAGCCTCATCGTGTGCACATACCCTTAAAGAATTCTCTAATGGTGTGTTGTATTTGGTCAGGGGCCAAGATGGTTTAGTTCGTGGTGGGGTGGGTCAGTTTTGGAATGTCATAGGAGGATCTACGTGGTTTGTGGATTTTTGCCAGTATCGGACCTATACAAAAAAAGTTTACGTTTATAATTAAAATTCCAAGGAAAACTAAAATAAAACTAAAATGAAAAACCCACTTTTTCCACTGATGCTTTATCATGCAAAAAAAAAAAAAAAAAAGTTACGCGTATATGGTATTGCCACATCCATAACAGCCCCAACTATAAAGCTATTACGTTGTTTAACACGCTCGACATACGCCGTAAAAGATCAAATAAAACCGTGCCAGAAATGCGTTTTGCTGTTCATCCTGCCTTAAAAAAAGTGATAAGTGATCAAAAAGTTGCATGTACTCCAAAATGGTACCAATAAAAACTACAAGCCGTCCTGCAAAAAAAAAAAAAAAGCGCCTTCATACACCTACTTCAGCGAAAAAAAACAAAGCACAGTAAAACAAAGAAAACTACATAAATTTGGTATTATTGCAATCGGAACAACCCGCTGAATAAACCGATTATGTTATTTCTTACACACGATAATCAGCGTAAATTTAGGACGCCGAAAGTGTGGTGAAAATGCTGGCTTCTTTTCTGTTACCGCCCCCAGAAAATAGGTAAAAGTTAAAGTGTAACTAAACGTTCAACAAAACTTCTGACATGTCATAATGACACGTCAGAAGTTTTGATTCGTGGGGGTCTCAGTGCTAGGACCCCCACCAATTGCTAAAACGAAGCGAAAGAAGTGCTCGTGTGAGCGCTCAGCCAGTTAGTTTCTGTCCGGCTTTTTCCGGAAATCAATGTATCGGAGTACAGGCTCAATAGAAAGTCTATGAGCCCGTACTCTGATTCATCGCCTTTCCGGAAAAAGCCGAATAGAAACAAAGCGGCTGAGCGCTCACCCAAGCCCTTCTGATGCTTCAATTTAGCGATTGGTGGGGGGTCTCAGTGCTCGGACCCCGACCAATCCAAACTTCTGACACATCACTATGACATGTCAGAAGGAAGTTTGTTGAACGTTTAATTACACTTTAAATCAATAAATTATATGTACCCAAAACGGGAATATACAAAAATACAACTTGTTCCGCTAAAAACTAGTCCTTATAAAGCTTTGTAGACGCAAAAATAAAAAACGTATAGCTCTTTGAATGCAATGATGAAAAAACGTAAAAAATAGCTAAGGGCCTGTTCACATCACCGTTCGCTTTCCGTTCCGGGGTTCCGTCGGAGAACCACGCAACAGAAAGTGACAGCACAGCTTCCGTTGCAGTCACCATTGATCTCAATGGTGACGGAAACATCGCTATTGATTCCCTCGGAAAACCGGAAGCCAGCCGGAATGGTGACTGAAACGGAAGCTGTGCTGTCACTTTCCGTTGTGGAGTTCACCCGACGGAAACCTCAGACGGAACCCCGGAACGGAAATGTGAACAGGCCCTTAGTCATTAAGGTCTAAAATAGGCTGTTCATTAAGGGGTTAAACAGGGGAGTGCTGATTTTTATTTATTCATTAACATTCCTGCTTTTAGCAAATTTCTTTTAAATCCCAGACAACCTATTAAAAGGTCCTATCACACCGAGATTTTACGGAGAATCGCTGACGCATATTCCCATTCTTGTACATATGAGAGATTCAACCGGTTAGGCCAAGTCCACACTACCGTTAATATACATTTACCTTTCTTCTGTCAGATGAAGAGAGGATCTAAACATTAAACGGAAAGCAGCGGCTACGTTAGAATTACCATTGATTTCAATGGTAATGGTTTTGTTTCAGTTGCTTTCCTTTTGTCTCTGTTCGCTAGGTCTCCATTTATTTTTTAATGGAAGCAAAAGTGAAGTCTGCAGAACTTTTGTTTCTGTGAAAAAAAAACAAAAAAACTAGCGTACGGAGACAAACAAACAAAAGAATTACCATTGAAATCAACAGTAATTGTAAAGGAGCCGTTGCTTTCCATTCAATGTTTCGATCCGCTCTTCCTCTGACAGAAGAAAGGTAAACATACACTAACTGTAGTGTGAAAGAAACCTTATACTAGTAATGTAGTTCAATAGAAAGGGACAAAAACCTTGCATATAACAAAAACATTACGTATGAGCGACCATCACTACGACTGCTTAGAAACATCCTGGTGAACATATCCCATACAATTCCCTCCGGTGTAGTATGAAAACACCACAGGGAAAGCGATGACAAAACAGTGATGCTGGACATCACCCTGCGGCTCCGTTCACATCTACTCCAAGGTTTCTGTTTAGAAAAGGAAACGACAACGCATTATTGGATCGAACATCCGGCCCATCAGAGCCCATTGCTTTATAAGCCGGGTTCTGGGGTGGTGTCCTACGTTACAACAGAATTTGTGATGGAGAACCCTACAACACAAATGTTAACAGGGCCTGAGCGGAGACAGATCAGCGCGGCACAGAGTTTTTTTCTGTATGGCCGTGCGCCAGTGCACAACTTCATGCTCTGTTCACATCTGTATTGGAGGCCAATGCCATATTTGCCGTTAAAAATATTACAACATACAGCACTATTGTGCCCGGCAAAGACGTGCCGCAGCCTGTAAGGCTGTGATCACACAAGTTTTTTTTACGAGTTTTTTTACGTGGAAACCTTGCCGCAAAACTCGTCAAAAACGGCCCTAAAATGCCTCCCATTGATTTCAATGGGAGGTGGAGGCTTTTTTTTCCCCGCGAGCAGTAAAATAGTCTCGCGGGAGAAAGGGACATGCCCTATTTTTGGGCATTTACGCCTCTGACCTCCCATTGATGTCAATGGGAGGCAGAGAAAGAGTATTTCACTGCGTTTTATGCCCGTGGCGCTCGATGGCCGCGGGCGAAAAACACGAGAATCGGCGTGCAGGGAGAGGAAAATCTGCATCAAACTTCCAAACGGAACTTTGAGGCAGAAATTCCTCCTGCAAAACTCTGTGTGAACATAGCCGCTATGTTCACACTGAGGCATTTTCGGGCCGTCTTTGACCAGTTTTGCGGCGCGGTTTCCGGGTCAAAAAAACTCAGTGTGAATATAGCCTTAAAGTCAATGGGAGAAGTTATAAAACCTGTAGTTAACCAATCAGGTTGCTGCTTTCATTTTCCAAAGGACCTCTAAAGTGAAAGGAAGCCGATTGGCTGCTATGGGTAACTACTGTACTAGTTCTGATCAGAGTGGTGTCCGACAACCAATATACCTGAACTGACTGACTGGCGCGACACGCGCCGCACAAACACACGTCAGTAGCAGCACGCCGCCCGCGCCACAAACAAACCAGTCAACTCGTACAAGGCCACCTACCCGGCTTCTGACAGCCTCTCGGTTCAGCGCTTGCGCCCAGGCTCTACTCCAACTGTCTCGAATGAAAGGAAAGCCGGAGAGGGCATTGAGAAGAACCCGGGCACAGGGCTGCGCGGGACGCGACCATCGTGTTACTTGCAATAACCAGGCCAGCACTGACAGCAGAGAGGCCGCAAAGAGGAGCAGCAGTGCAGCGAACGTGAGCTCTGAGCCCGCCGGCAGCAAAGTCTGGGACGCCGGATCTCCCTCCATCCCGCCTGGGCCGAGGTGACAACAGACACGGAGTGGTGGGCCGGATACCAGAGCAAGGACAGCAGTAGCTCAGGACATGCCGGCGGGAGACCTCTCCGTCTTCCACATCACAGGGCCAAGCACCTGTCTCTTCTCCCCATAATAACAATAATACGTTCTGCTAGCTCTTAGACCACGCCCCGGCCCCGCCCATCAGTGGCGTACAATGTGATTGGAGGGCGAGTATCTGCTGCATACGGTTGTGGTTGTTTCTTATTTCCCTCATGGTTTTTAGGTAGCGCTCCATAGATGCAAAATGTGAAAATAAGGGGCTGTTTACATCTGCGTGCTGCGCTATTGTTTCCCGTAAAACCACGGACAACCCGACGGAATCCATTAAAGACAATGTCCGGCTGTCTATGTCTTTAAAACAGAACTGGAATTTTCGTTGTTCTGCTCCTCTGACGGAGTAGAACAACTGAAAGCCGAATGCAGGTGTGAACAGTAGTGTAACTACCGCTGTAGCAGCCATAGCCATTTCCGGCAATTTGGTGTGTTCTCCAATGCGGTTGCATTTTTTTAACGAAACCGCATCGAGAAACAAACCAAACCATGGCAAAAGCACATGCGTTTTTAGATGCGGCTTTTTGATGTGGTTCTAACTTCACCTCAACCGCAATGTGTGAATGAACCCTAATACATTTTGGGTGCCACGTTTTGCACTCAGACAAGGAAACAGGTGTATACTGTACAGGACCTCTGTGCCAGATTCACAGGAGCGTAATACGAGACCAGTTCTTAGGGACCAGTATTGATGGTCCATTAACATATTGTAGTTTGGGTGCGGTTAGAATCGCATCGAAATCCCGCTTTCGAAAAAGGCATGTCTCTACCGGGATTTGCGTATTTTTGATGTGGTTCCATTTTTTACCACATCGAAAACTTACCAAATCTCGGAAAAAATGCATGCGGTTTTCAAATGTGTTTTTTTTTTAATGCGATTCTAACTGCACCTCAATCGCAGCGTCTGAATGGACCCTAAGGTTATGTTCACACGCAGAGTCAAAAACGTCTCAAAATACGGAGCTGTTTTAAAGGGAAAACAGCCCCTGATTTTCAGACGTTTTTTGAGCAACTCACGTTTTTCGCTGCGTTTTCCCGGCGTTTTTTATGGCCGTTTTTGGAGCTGTTTTCAATAGAGTCTATGAGAAAACGGCTCCAAAAACGTCCCAAGAAGTGTCCTGCACTTCTTTTGACGAGCCGTAATTTTACGCGCCATATTTTGACAGTGACGCGTAAAATGACAGATCGTCTGCACAGAACATCGTAAGACCCATTGCAAGCAATGGGCAGATGTTTGCCGACGTATTGGAGCCGTCTTTTCAGGCGTAATTCGAGGCGTAAAACGCCTCCATTACGCCTGAAAATTGGTCGTGTGCACATAGCCTAAGGCTGCAAGTCCCGGCACGACCGTGGGTCTAGTGAACCGAACTGACAGCATCTTAGATCCCTGTGATGCTGTCACTTCAAGTAGCCCTGATGTCAGGACTTGCGGCCGTAATATAGCTGCAGAAATTGTGTGAAACTGGCATTAGGCTGGGTTCACACATTGCACTTATATGCCAATTTTGATTGCAGAATCCACATGTAACTTCTGCAAAACAAGTACAGTACAATGAAAGTGAAGGGGGTTTTAAAAAACCCAATTCACATAGACCTTGTTCACACGATGCAGATCTAATGCAGATTTTTTTAAAAAGTTACATAGTTAGTATGGTTGAAAAAGACACATGTCCATCAAGTTCAACCAAGGGATGGGAAAAAGGAAGGGAAAAATTTCTTCACATTGACATAGGAGCTGATATTTTTAGTTCTAGGCAATTATCTAAGCGTTTTTTAACGTCTTCCCTCTTTAGCCACTTTTGACCTTCCTGACAGAGGCTCATTTTTCAAATCTGACATGTCATTTTATGTGGTAATAACTTCGGAATGCTTTAACTTATCCAAGCGATTCTGAGATTGTTTTCTTGTGACACATTGGACTTTATGTTACTGGCAAAATTTGCTCGATACATTCAGTATTTATTTGTGAAAAACACCAAAATGTAGCAAAAAATTGCAAAAATTAGCATTTTTCTAAATTTAAATGTATCTGCTTGTAAGACAATGATAGATAAAAGAAAAAAGAACACGGCGCCAGAAGAGGTTTGTTTTTCCAGGGAAACAAAATATGTGCTTCCTTTTCCAAATTGCAAATACTGGCAGGTAAATGCAAAGAGGTGCAAACTGCTGCCGATCCCCTAACGCAAACACCTAAAGGAGTTGCCTTGATGAAAATTGTAAAGAAAATAAAATAAAAAAGAGGGATACTGTAGGCGCTGCTTGGTTTATAAAAGTTGGTTTATTGCATAAAGCAAGGTAAACAGATTGCTACGCGTTTCAAAGCCGGACTGGCGTCTTCCTCAGGCAGATAACCTATCTGTCTGAGGAAGACGCCAGTCCGGCGTTGAAACGCGTAGCAATCTGTTTACCTTGCTTTATGCAATAAACCAACTTTTATCAACCAAGCAGCGCCTACAGTATCCCTCTTTTTTATTTTATTTACAATTTGCTTGTAAAAGCCATTAAGTGGCTTTTAGGGCCTTATATATTAGAAACCTCCAAAAAGTCACCCCATTTTAAAAACTTTACCCCTCAAAGTATTTAAAACAGCATTTAGAAAGTTTCTTAACCCTTTAGACCAGGGGTCGGGAACCTATGGCTCGCGAGCCAGATATGGCTCTTTTGATGGCCGTATCTGGCTCGCAGACAGGGCTCCTACCTGTCTATGGGAGGGATGCACGTTGCAGCCGCACAGCTCAGTATAGTACACATGACTATGAGAGCGGGGCTGCGGCTGTGTAATTCAGCCACAGCCCCGCTCCTGAGTCCTGACATATGCGCGCGGGGTCAGCATCATGTGATGCGGCCGGCGCTGCACTAATGATCTGCGGCATTGAAGACAGAACATGGCGGGCGCGCTACAAAGCACCCCCATGTTGTCTTCAGTGCCTGAACTGCCGCTCATTAGTGCAGCGCCGGCCGCATCTCCTCATGCTGACCGCGCGCGCACTTCCTGTCAGGAGCGGGGCAATGGCTGTATTACACAGCCGCAGCCCCGCTCTATAACGCCGGAGATCAGAGAACCTCTCATCTCCGCCATTATTCCCGTGAATGCTGCGATCACAGCTGACTGCAGCATTCAGGGGAAAGTGAGAAGGGGGGATGCCCCTGGATCGCATCACAGGGAATTCCTGTGACGCGATCGAGGGCCATACCATATATGGTCAGACAGCCCAGGGTCTATTGACGGACCCCAGGGCTGTCTGACCATATCTCTTGTTGTTAGGATATACCCAAGTATGTCCTAACAACAGCCTGTGTGCTATCTGTCCACAGGCTAATGTACTGGCACATATCTGATATATGTCAGTACATTAAAGTTTAAAAATAAAGTAAAAACAAAGTATGGTTACATTTTTAAAAAAATATACACCTTCACCTTTTTTACAATAAACATTAAAATAAGTCTCAATACATAAAATACACACATTCAGTAATGGCGCGGACAACAATGTTTTTGCATCATTTATGATGTGTACGCTGTAAAAAAATGAAATAAACACGGCTTTCATTCACTTATTAATGTGAGGCGCGAGGTGCGATGAATTTACCCTCCATGTTCCTCACATTAATAGTAATTAACCCCATCATGTACCTCGCCTATCTGCGCATGCGCGAGTTCAAAGAGACAGAGAGTCCTGGGTCCTGCCGCCGATGGCCATAGTGAAGCGCTCCTGCACGAAATGGTGAGTATATCTTAAATTCTATATTTTAAGGGTAAAAGTTGGGGGTCGTCTTATACGCCCAGTCGTCTTATACGCCGACATATACGGTAGTTCTTTGATGGCCTGATAAGCATTGGCGGCAGTGGTGAGCGGCAGGGAGCATGGACTACATTTCCCATAACTCCCTGCATAGCTGCGCCGTCTGCAAGCACGCACCTGCGTCCCCTAGTGAAGCGGCATCTGCCTCCTCCCTTGTGTCTCCCTTGGACGTTCCAGAAACCCCTGGCTGTGCTGCTGCTTTGAAGGTGAACATTATAACATGGAAATTGTTACACAGCCTCATGGTCAGCAGCAGTGAGCTGCATCAATAAAGGGGCTGTGTAATACAGTGTGTCCCACCAACCCCCCCTTCCCACTTCACCCCTGAAAATAATCCCACATAATCCATAATATAGCCCCCCCCCCAAAAAAAATAAAAATATGGCCTTAAAAAACATCTGCCACCCATATTACACTCTTGGGGGCTTTAAATTAATCTCTTGTGGGCATAAGAAACTGATTTAAAGGACCACTATCAGGGCAAAAATCTGTTCTGAGCGCTTTATTACAGCTCTGGAGGTCTCCCAGATGGGTCTGAGCCTCTCTTTTTTGTTCATTTTCTGTAAGACCAACACTTTTAAAAGGGCCACTGACAGATACAATTGCTCCAGCGGTCACTTAGTACACAAAGGAGTGTTCCTCTCTGCTGCACTAAGCCACCGCTGGACCTAAACAATAATTCGCTGTAAAATAATAAAATAGATAATTGACATAACTGACAATGCGTTGTGTGACATGTCCAACATTCCAGCTTCTTTCTTCTGCGAATGCCTCAAAGCTGGCATTCCCTCAACATCAGGTGGGAAGAATGCCAGCTTCCAGTCATGCGCAGGAAAAAGAAGAAGCCAGACTGCTGGACTGATGTCATGCATCGCAAGCTCACAATGTAAGTTATTTATTTAATTTTTTTACTGCTAATTACCATTGTTTCAGTCCAGTTGTGGCTTTATACAGCAGGGAGGAGCATTCCTTGCTGTACTAAGTGAACATTGGAGCGATTGATCTGTCAATGGCCCTTTAAACATATTGTACGGCTCTCGCGGAATTATATTTCAAAATATGTGGCGTTTACGGCTCTCTTAGCCAAAAAGGTTCCTGACCCCTGCTTTAGACGTTTCACAGGAATTAAACCAAAGTGGAGGTGAAATTTACAAATGAAATTTTTTGTTATTGCAGAAATTCATTTTTAATCAATTTTTTTTGTAAAGTTTTACCAGAGAAACGCAACTCAATATTCATTGCCCAGGTTCTGCAGTTTTAGGAAATATCCCACATGTGGCGCTAGTGTGTTAATGGACTGAAGTACAGGCCTTAGAAGCAAAGGAGCACCTAGTGGATTTTTTCTCATTATTCACGTAGTGACCAAAAACATCTGAAAATACGGAGCTGTTTTCAAGGGAAAACAGCCCCTGATTTTCAGACGTTTTTTGAGCAACTCACGTTTTCGCTGCGTTTTTTACGTCCGTTTTTTGAGCTGTTTTCATTGGAGTCTATGAGAAAACGGCTCCAAAAACTTCCAAAGAAGTGTCCTGCACTTCTTTTGATGAGGCTGTATTTTTACGCGTCGTCGTTTGACAGCTGTCAAACGACGACGCGTAAATGACAGGTTGTCTGCACAGTACGTCAGCAAACCCATTCAAATGAATGGGCAGATGTTTGCCGACGTATTGTAGCCTTATTTTCAGACGTAAAACGAGGCATAGTACGCCTCGTTTACGTCTGAAAATAGGTCGTGTGAACCCAGCCTAAAGGAGAAAAAGCACCGCAAAATTTGTAAAGCAATTTCTCCCGAGTAAAACAATACCCCATATGTGGTAATAAATTGCTGTTTGGACACACGGCAGGGCTTATAAGGGAAAGAGCGCCATTTGGCTTTTGGAGCTCAAATTTAGCAGGAATGGTTTTCAGAGGCCATGTCGCATTTGCAAAGCCCCTAAAGGGACCAAAACAGTGGAAACCCCCCACAAGTGGCCCCATTTTGGAAACTACAAATTATCTAGGGGTATAGTTAGCATCTTGACGCCGCAGGTTTTTTGAAGATATTATTGGAATTAGGCCGTGAAAATGAAAATCGACATTCTTTCAAAGAAAATGTAGGTTTAGCTAATTTTTTCTAATTTCCACAAGGACTAAAGGAGAAAAAGCACTGCAAAATCTGTAAAGCAATTTCTCCCGAGTAAAACAATACCCCATATGTGGTAATAAACGGCTGTTTGGACACACGGCAGGGCTTGGGAAAGAGCGCCATTTGGCTTTTGGAGCTCAAATTTAGCAAGAATGGTTTGTGGAGGCCATGTCACATTTGCAGAGCCCCTGAGAGGACAACAATGAAAACGCCCAAAAAGTGACTCTATTCAGGAAACTACACCCCTTGAGGAATTAATCTAGGGGTGTAGTAAGAATTTTGACCCACAGCTGTTTTGTGGATTTTATTTGAATTGGGCAGTGAAAATAAAAATTACATTTTTATTCCAATAAGGCGTAGCTTTAGCGCAAAATTTTTGAGCAGAAAAAGAACTCCAACATTTGTTAAGCAATTTATCCTGAGTATGGAAATACCCCATATGTGGTTATAAACAAATTTTTGGGCACACGGCAGGGCTCAGAAGGGAAAATGCGCCATTTGGCTTTCGGAGTACAGATTTTGCTGGATTGGTTTCTGGTCGCTATGTAGCATTTGCAAAACCCCTGTGGGACCAAAACAGTGGAAATCCCCCAAAAGTGACCCCATTTTGGAAACTACACCCCTCAAGGTATTCACCTAGGGGTGTAGTGAGCATGTTAACCCCGCAGGTGTTTTGTATAAATTAGTGTGCACTCGATATTGCAGAGTGAAAATGGGATTATTTAATAGATATGCTAATATGTGGTGCCCAGCTTGCGCTACCATAACAAAGCTTTAAATGTAGAACTTTTATGGTTAGCCAATAAAGGTATCATACCTTAAATACTTTTGTGTCAAAACAGACAAAAGTATAGAACATTGCATAGAGTTATTGATAAAATCTGAAATTCAATATACACATATTCAGCGTAACATGTTCCTATGTAGTTATGTAAATACCCTCTGTTTCCCCCCCCCCTTTCCTTTGTATACTGTAATGTGTAAATATACGTACTTACCTTGACTTTTAGATTTTCATTTTCGTTTTTTCCTACCCACATTCCAGAAGCCATAATGTCTTTATTTTTCCGTCGATATAGTACTATCAGGGCTTGATTTTTGCGGGACGAGTTGTAGTTTTTCAAAGCACCAGTTATTTTGCTCTATAATGTACTAGGAAACAGGAAAAAATTATTTGTGAGGTAGAAAATGAAAAACACAGCAATTCCTCCATGGTTTTTTGCATGCCGTTTTTACGGAATTCACTCTGCAATTAAAGCAACATGTTAACTTTATTCTGTGGGTCAATACGATTATGGCGATATCAAATATATATAGTTTTTTTCTATATTTTACTACTTTTACATGTAAAAACCTGAGTGTAAAAAAGAACATTTATTTTGTGTCGCCAAATTCCAAGAGCCATAAGTTTTTTATTTTTCCATCGATTAAGTGGTATGAGGGATTATTTTTTGCGGGATAAGCTGTAGTTTGTAATAATACCATTTTGGTGTACATGCGACTGTTTGATCACTTTTTATTTAATTTTTGTGGGATTTTAGTTGACTAAAAAATAGACATTCTGGCGTTTACAATTTTTTTTTTATGGCGTTCACCGTGCAGGTTAAATAATGATATATTGTAATAGTTCAGACTTTTGTGGACGCGGCGATACCAATTATGTTTATTTTTTATTTTTTTTACTATGGCTCTAGGGGGAAAATGGGAAAAGGGGGTTTTTTTGAACTTTTAATTTTTCCCTTTTTTTTACACAAAAAAAAATTTATTTAACAAATTTTGACTTTTTTTTTATTAGTCTCCCTATGTGACTTCAACCAGTGATCGTCAGATCGTTTGCACGATATACTGCAATACTAATGTATTGCAGTATATCGTGATTCTGACAGGCACCTATTAAGCCCTGCCGGAGGCAAGGCTTAATAGGTGTACAAAGATGGCACACCTGGGGGCGTTCATTAAGCCCCCAGGCAGCCATAGCAACCATCGCTACCACTGCGATTGCGTTGCGGAGGGCGCGATGAGCTGTTAGAGGGGGTCGCCCCCCTCTTTCTGACGATTTAAATGTTGCGGTCGGTATTGACTGCAGCATTTAACGAGTTAAACTAGCGGGATCGCGCTCGAGCGCGATGCCACTAGTTACTCTGAAGTGTCGGCTGTAACATACAGCCGACAACGGCATCGTATGGAGCGAGGTCACTGCGTGAGCCCGCTCCATACTTCCCCTACCCGACTTTGGCGTATGGATACGTCAAATGTCGGGAAGGGGTTAAACCACTCTAGTGCCTGAAGAAGGTCGCCTTGACCGAAACGTCACACTCTGCCACTGGCATTAAAAACAAAATAAAAATTACCATTTTTTTTTTTTTTTAAATTGGTGTGCTGGATACTCTTTACTTACTGTAAAGTAAAGCACCACATACATACAGTGCCCCCTGTAGAAAGTGCCACACATAGCCCCTGTAGATAGCATCACACACAGTGCACCTTGTAGTTAGGGCCACACACAGCCCCTTGTAGATAGCATCACACACAGTGCACCTTGTAGTTAGGGCCACGAACAGCCCCTTGTAGATAGCATCACACACAGTGCACCTTGTAGTTAGGGCCACACACAGCCCCTGTAGATAGCATCACACACAGTGCACCTTGTAGTTAGGGCCACACACAGCCCCTTGTAGATAGCATCACACACAGTGCACCTTGTAGTTAGGGCCACACACAGCCCCTGTAGATAGCACCACGCACACAGCCCCTGTACAAAGTACCACACACAGCCCCTGTAGATAGCATCACACACACAGCCCCTGTAGATAGCATCACACACAGTGAACCTTGTAGTTAGGGCCACACACAGCCCCTTGTAGATAGCATCACACACAGTGCACCTTGTAGTTAGGGCCACACACAGCCCCTGTAGATAGCATCACACACAGTGCACCTTGTAGTTAGGGCCACACACAGCCCCTTGTAGATAGCGCCAAACACAGCCCCTGTAGAAAGTGCCACACACTGCCCCCTTGTAGATAGCGCCACACACACCTCCCTGTAGGTAGCATCACACACAGCCCCCGCTATAGATAGCGCCACACACACCCCCTGTAGATAGCGCCACACGCACACACACTGTAGAAAGTGCAACATGCACACACCCTGTAGAAAGTGCCACACACAGCCCCCCTATAGATAGCGCCACACAGCCCCCTGTAGATAGCGCCAGCCCCCTGTATATAGCGCCACACACAGCCCCCTGTAAATATTGCCACACACCCCCCTATAGATAGCGCCAGACAGCCCTCTAGTAGATAGCGCCAAACATCCCCCCTGTAGATAGCACCACCCCCTTGTAGAAAGCGCCACACAGCCCCTGTAGATGCGCCACCCCCTGTAATTACTGCCACACTTACCTGTCCCCGTTCCAGCGCCGTCCTCTTCTCCGATGATGTAGGGCTGGTCTCTTCTGACGCAAGTGGCGCGACTACGTCATCGTGCCAGCGGCATAAGAAAAGGCCGAATGGCAGGCAAGAAACCGACGGTTCCCTTGCCAGTGATGTCAATTGTATCTGCGGATACAATTAATTCCATTGGCCTTCACTTTTGGCACGGCTTTTGCTGCAATTCGCGGGAAAAATGTGACAAAACTAAGATGTAGTCTTTAGGCTTCCATGGGCCCTCAAGGAGCCTCGGACGGCCAACCAATAACGGACCTATGGGGATCCGCCACTGCTGATCAGGTCCTCCGCTGCCTCCGTGCACCGGATGTCTGTGCCGGAAACAGATGGCTCTGGTCATAGTATATTTAGGTCGTGTTGGGTTACTGCAGCTTCGCTTCTATTCAAGTGAAAAGGAGCAGAATTGCAGTTCTGCAACACGGCCGCTATACTGTGACCATAGCCTTCTGCTTCTGGCACCGACCACTGCATAACATCAGATGCCCGGGGGCAGTCGAAACAGCTGATCAGTGCGGATTCTGGTTGTCGGACCTCCACTGATCATATACTGATGGGCAGGGCCGTCATCAGGAATTTCAGGGCCCCCTACAGCGAAATTTTCTGGGCCCCCCTACCATGGCACCGCCTGTTAACGGTATTCCGTCCAGCACTATATCATGGTACCCAGGGCCGCCATCAGGGGGGGTATTAGGGGTACTGATGTGAGAGGCCCGGCCAAACCTAATTGAAAGGGGGGCCCGGCAAACTGCCGCGACTTGCCTTTGGTAGAAAAAAACCAGGCCCCTGCAATGGGGCCTGTTTTTTTCACCAAAAGAATGTCATGAGCTGCGGGCCCCCCTTTCAATTAGGTTTGGCCGGGCCTCTCACATCAGTACCCCTAATACCCCCCCTGATATCGGCCCTGGGTGGCATGGGGGTCGTCAAACACCGCCGCCCTTGCGACCGATCGCGCGCACCCGCAAACTCCCGCGCATGCGCACCGGCGACCGCCTGGAACCGCGCACTGAATTTTGAGGCAGATTTTGACCTGCCCACACTATCTTGCCGCGTTTTTTGCCCGCGGCGATTGAGGACAGCAGACAGAAAACGCAGCGAAAAATGCATTTTCTGCCTCCCATTGATTTCGATGGGAGGTCAGAGGCGGAACCGCGGCAAGAAAGGACGTGCTGCTTTTTCTTTTTTCCGCGACTGGCTCCCATTGATTTCAGATTAAATCAATGGGAGGCGGTTTTGGAAGTTGTTTGGTGCTGATTCTGACGCAGTGTCCGAGTCAATATCAAGGCCCAAAAACTCTGTGAACTGGGCCTTATTGTTAGGGCTTATCCAGACGAACGTGTAATACGTCCGTGCAACGTGCGTGATTTTCACGCGCCTCGCACGGACCTGTGTTACTCTATGGGGTCGTGCAGACTGTCAGTGATTTTCACGCGCCTCGCACGGACCTATGTTACTCTATGGGGCCGTGCGGACTGTCAGTGATTTTCACGCAGCGTGTGTCCGTGTGTCCGCTGCGTAAAACTCACGACATGTCCAATATTTGTGCATTGTTCGCGCATCACGCACCCATTGAAGTCAATGGGTGCGTGAAAATCACTCCCAGCACTTCCGCAGCCGTATGAACTATGAATGAAAACAGAAAAGCACCGCGTGCTACAAACATACAAACAGAGTGTCATAATGATGGCGGCTGCGCGGAAATCACCTAGCCACGCATCATACGCTGCTGACACACGGAGCTGTTATGGACCTTTTGCATGCTCAAAATGCCACGTTTTTGCACGCGCAAAAAGCACACGCTTGTGTGAATCCGGCCTTAGGGTAGGAACACACTAGGCATGAACACTGCGGATTTTATGCAACACATTTTATTGTGGACAATCCGCAGCGTATCACAGTCGCAGCAGAGTGGATGAGATTAGAACAAATCTCATCCACACGCTGCAAAAATAATGGACCTGCAGTGTGGCTTTTGGCTTTTTAAGCCGCAGCGTGTCAATGTATTCTGTGGAATCGCTGCTCCTCTGTTGCGGAAATGCTGCGGTTCTGCCGCAAAAAGCACAAATGAGAAAAAAAAAGGCACTTTTTTAAATTTATAAAAAAGTCTAGACTTGCCCCGGCCGTAGTCCTGGTGACGCGATCCTCTATTCTTAGCGCAGCTCGGCCTCCTGTCATGACGTTTCATCCCATGTGACTGCTGCTGCGGTCACATGGTCTACAGCGTCATCCCAGGAGGCGGGGCTACGTTCAGAAGAGAGAGATGCGTCACCTAAACTACGGCCGGGGCAAGTCGAAACTTTTTTTTCCCTGCAGGATTCCCGCAGCGGACGCGCCTCACCAAACCTGCGCCACTATTTGGTGCGGTTTTGCTGGCAGAATTCCCTGCGGCTCCCGGGATAAGCTGTGTAGTTTTACTCCGCATATCCGCCTAGTGTGTCCCTTATGATGTCGCTCCTGGAGCTGCTGCCGCTCTCTAAATAGGCAGTTGGTCCAGTAGAATTTGGAATTATTTTTTTTTGTGAACCAGCTTAAAAAAATACAAAACTTTTGTGTTAGGGCCTGTTCACATCACCGTTTGCTTCCGTTCCGGGGTTCCGTCTGAGGTTTCTGTCGGGTGAACCCCGCAACGGAAAGTGAAAGTGACAGCACAGCTTCCGTTTCTGTCACCATTAGCGCAGTCGACTGCGATATTGATTCCGTCCGAAAACCAGCCGGAATGGTGACGAACGGAAACCATTAGCGATGTTTCCGTCACCATTGAGATCAATGGTGACTGAAACGGAAGCTGTGCTGTCACTTTCACTTTCCGTTGCGGGGTTCACCCGACAGAAACCTGAGACGGAAGCGAACGGTGATGTGAACAGGCCCTAACACAAAAGTTTTGTATTTTTTTAAGCTGGTTCACAAAAAAAAATAATTCCAAATTCTACTGGACCAACTGCCTATTTAGAGACCGGCAGCAGCTCCAGGAGCGACATCATAAGGAACACACTAGGCGGATATACGGAGTAAAACTACACAGCTTATCCGCACCGGTAGCCGCAGGGAATTCTGCATGCAAAACCGCACCAAATAGTGGCGCAGGTTTCGTGAGGCTCGTCCGCTGCGGGAATCCTGCAGGGAAAAAAAAGTTTCGACTTGCCCCGGCCGTAGTCCTGGTGACGCATCTCTCTCTTCTGAACGTAGCCCCGCCTCCTGGGATGACGCTGTAGACCATGTGACCGCTGCAGCAGTCATATGGGATGAAACGTCATGACAGGAGGCCGGGCTGCGCTAAGAATAGAGGATCGCGTCACCAGGACTACGGCCGGGGCAAGTCTAAACTTTATCAATTTAAAAAAGTACCTTTTTTTTTTCTCTTTTGTGATTTTTGCGGCAGAACCGCAGCATTTCCGCAACAGAGGAGCAGCGATCCCACAGAATACATTGACACGCTGCGGCTTAAAAAGCCAAAAGCCACACGGCAGGTCCATTATTTTTGCAGCGTGTGAATGAGATTTGTTCTAATCTCATCCACTCTGCTGCGACTGATAAGCTGCGGATTATCCACAATAAAATGTGATGCATAAAATCCGCAGCGTTCATGCCTAGTGTGTTCCTACCCTAAGGCCGGATTTACACGAGCGTGTGCTTTTTGCACGCGCAAAAAACGTGGCGTTTTGCGCATGCAAAAGGTCCATAACAGCTCCGTGTGTCAGCAGCGTATGATGCGTGGCTAGGTGATTTTCGCGCAGCCGCCATCATTATGACACTCTGTTTGTATGTTTGTAGCACGTGGTGCTTTTGTGTTTTCATTCATAGTTTATACGGCTGCGGAAGTGCTGGGCGTGATTTTCACGCACCCATTGACTTCAATGGGTGCGTGATGCGCCAACCACGCACAAATATAAGACATGTCGTGAGTTTTACGCAGCGGACACACGGACACACGCTGCGTGAAAATCACTGACCGTCTGCACGACCCCATAGAGTAACACAGGTCCGTGCGAGGCGCGTGAAAATCACGCGCGTTGCACGGATGTATTACACGTTCGTCTGAATAAGCCCTAACAATAAGGCCCAGTTCAGAGTTTTTGGCCCTTGATATTGACTCGGACACTGCGTCAGAATCAGCACCAAAAAACTTCCAAAACCGCCTCCCATTGATTTAATCTGAAATCAATGGGAGCCAGTCGCGGAAAAAAGAAAAAGCAGCACGTCCTTTCTTGCCGCGGTTCCGCCTCTGACCTCCCATCGAAATCAATGGGGGGCAGAAAATGCATTTTTCGCTGCGTTTTTTGTCTGCTGTCCTCAATCGCCGCGGGCAAAAAACGCAGCAAAAAAAACGCTGCAAGATAGGTCTTCGGTCCAGACGTCCAGTCCTTCACCTCCAGCCAGGCTCCAGGTAAGTTTTGTCCATGTGTTTCCATGGGTGCGCCGCGCCGGCGATCGCGGGTGCGCCGCGCGGCCAGTCGCGGGTGCGCGCGCAGGCGGTCTCGAGTGCGGGCGTTCGTGGGTGCGCACTCGCGAGTGCGCACGCGCGGGAGCTTCCTTGTGCGCGCGATCGGGTGCGCGGGCGGACTGTTTGACGGCCCCCCATGACGAGGGTAGGGGAGGGGGCCCGCAGCAGCAGCTCACGACATTCTTTTGGTGAAAAAAACGGGCCCCATTGCAGGGGCCCGTTTTTTCCTACCAAAAGAATGTCGCGGCAGTTGCCGGGCCCCCCTTTCAATTAGTTTTGGCCGGGCCCCTCACACCAGTACCCCTAATACCCCCCTGATGGCGGCCCTGCTGATGGGTAGGTCAACAGTATGAAAAACCACCCCGTGCCCTTTCATCCGATGGTTGTGTGTGTTTGTCTTATTTATTATATGTTTGTATGTGGTTGCCGCCTATGTTCCCATGCTGGAACATCCATACCTGGCTAGAGAATATCGCACTATGAACGCATTTAGCATTATATTCTCTAGTATGCAGTTGTGGAGAGGACCTACCCATGCTAATCTTGGTCAGGTGGCAGAGAGCACTGAAATCTAGATTGAAACCCAGAAAATGAAAGTGGTAAATGAGTGCAGTAATGTATGAGACATATATGATGTAATTATTATATCATGATATATATAATACATGAATAATATGAGCAATGACTTCCAAATTCAGAAGTAAGAAACGCAACATTCCCCCACCAGCAGGAGGAGCTCTGTTCAGATTGATATTTTCTCTCTCTCTCCCCTCCTCTCGCCGTTGCTTTATTATTGACCACGCCCATCCCCCTCGTCAGCCAATGACGGCCTGGAACACGCGTCCACACTACAGTGGTGACTGAGGGAGCAGGAAGTGTCGGGATAGAGGAGGAAGATGCCGGTTGTTCCGTTGCTGGTGAATTTGGGGTTGTCGCTGTTGGGCGGCCTGGCTACAGCTGCTCTCATCCCGGCTTTCCATGACCGCTTCATCGCGGCTAGACTATGCGGGATAGACCTGAACAAGCCCAGCAAGAAGGAAATGTAAGGTTCAGGGGCTGCGTGTGGCATGGTGACAGGCTGTACTGTTGTGCTGCAAGTTCATAGCTAACGTCTCCTACCTGCGGCTGTTGCAGCACTACAACTCCCAGCATTGTACCTCTGATATTTGCCTGTGTAAATATCTATTTCAGCTCTTTCTGTGTGCTCATCCGGGCTTTGTCTTTGGACCGAAAAATATGGAAGCCGGTGACAAAGTTTCTGAACATTTAGTGCTGAGGAAGTTAAACTAATGTAGGGCTGGTTCACATCAGCGTTGGCTTTCCGTTGAGGGGTTTCGTCTGAGGTTTCAGTCGTGGAAGCCGCAACAAAGTCAAATGGGAACCTTAGCTTCCGTTTGCATCACCGTTGATCTCAATGGTGAGGGAAACATTGCTTTGTTTTCTGTTTGTCACCGTTCCGGCAGGTTTCCGTTTTTTTGACGGAATCAATGGAGTGGTCGACTGCGCTATTGATTCCTGCTGGAACAGTGACAAACGGAAACCATTAGCAATGTTTCCCTCACCATTGAGATCAACGGTGATGCAAACGGAAGCTAAGGTTCCCATTTGACTTTGTTGCGGCTTCCACGACTGAAACCTCAGACGAAACCCCTCAACGGAAAGCCAACGCTGATGTGAACTGGCCCTAAGGCTGCGTTGGGGTGGGGCTGCGTTGGGGTCCCGTTCTGATGTTCCGTCGGAGCTTTCCGTCCGAACGGGACCCTGAACAGACACAAACTGACAGACGGAAAACAGAAGTTTCCGTTTCGACTACGCTATTGCTTCCGGCAAAACGATGGGTCCGGTGCACAACAGAGACAAACGCAAACCATGGGCACTGGATCCGTCACCATTGAAATCAGTTTGTGTCTGTTCACGGAACGTCAGAACGGGACCCCAACGCAGATGTGAACAGCGCCTTAAAGGGTTCAGGATTAGAAAAACTTTGGCTGCTTTCGTCCTGAAATTGCTCTACACCTTTCCATATATTGTCTGGTATTGCAGCTCACCTTTATTGAAGTGAATAGGATGGAACTGCAATACCACACACAACCTGTGGAGAGGTGTGGTGCTGTTTTTGGAGGGGCTGTGCCTTCTGAACCCCTTTCCATATATTCCGCTGATAACCATGAGCCATAGAGCTGTTAGAGTATCCGATACATTCATTTGGACTAGCTTCAGTGTCCGCATTATTCTCAGAAGGGGTTTTCTAGTTAGTGTAAACACTTGTGGCAACTACTTAAACCTGCACCGATTCTGAGGGCACTTGCCTGGTCCTCCTGGTGGAGAAGTGATTGAAAATTCCCTTGGCTGTTCTCCCCAGTGCCTTCCTAAGAATACAAGTATCGTTGTGAGACAAGAAATCTGTGGTAATGTGCTGACCTCCATCATAACATCCCCTGCCCCCCCCACAACACAAATCTCACCTCTGCATTAAAAATAGTCACCACTGACATTGCTAACAAGAGATGTAGGAAAATCTTCTCACTTTTTGTGTTACCATGTTCTAAGAGCCAGAACTTTTTTATTTTATTGAAAAGCTCATTTGCATAAATCTAAAATTGCTCATAACTTGGGCAAAAATGATCGTTTTAAAAAACAAAAACAAAACTTTGATGTTATCTACATTGCAGCGCCGATCACATTCAATAGGAGATAGGGATTTTATAATCTGGTGACAGAGCCTCTTTAAAGAGGAGCCTTTGCAAATTATAAAGACCTTAATAAAATTTGTAAAAAGGTAATTAAATCAGCAAAAATACAAAATGAAAGGCAGGTGGCCAAGGATAGTAAAACAAATCCCAAGTATATAAATGCAAAAAAGCCAAGGTCTGAACATGTAGGACCCCTAGATAGTGGTAATGGGGAGTTGATCACAGGGGATCAAGAGAAGGCAGAGTTACTAAATGGGTTCTTTAGCTCTGTATATACAACAGAAGAAAGAGCAGCTGATGTAGCCGATGCCAGTGCTGTAAATATACTGAATTGGATGAATGTAGAGATGGTGCAAGCTAAATTAAATTAAATAAATGTACACAAGGCCCCGGGACCAGATGGGATACACCCTAGAGTTCTTAACCCCTTCGTTTCGGCCGTCTTCCCAACACATGCAGGAGCTGTGATAGCTGCTGTCTCGTACAGCAGCTGTCACCGCTCCTACAGTGGGGACCGATCGCGGTGTCCCTGCTGATTAACCCCTTAAAAGCCGAGTTCAATAGCGATTGCGGCTTATTAGGGGTTAAGCTACCATCGCCGGCCTCCTACACGATAGCGGCCGGCGATGGTGACTATGGCAACCGGACGCCTAACAATGGCGTCCGGCTATGCCATCGACGGAAGCTTGCTGTCAGTGAGTAGCTGACAGCTCTAATACACTGCACTACGCATGTAGTGCAGTGTATTAGAATAGCGATCAGGGCCTCCTGCCCTCAAGTTCCCTAGTGGGACAAAGTAATAACGTTAAAGAGGCTCTGTCACCAGATTTTGCAACCCCTATCTGCTATTGCAGCAGATCGGCGCTGCAATGTAGATTACAGTAACGTTTTTATTTTTTTTAAAAACGAGCATTTTTGGCCAAGTTATGACCATTTTTGTATTTATGCAAATGAGGCTTGCAAAAGTACAACTGGGCGTGTTGAAAAGTAAAAGTACAAGTGGGCGTGTATTATGTGCGTACATCGGGGCGTGTTTACTTGTTTTACTAGCTGGGCGTTGTGTATAGAAGTATCATCCACTTCTCTTCAGAACGCCCAGCTTCTGGCAGTGCAGACACAGCCGTGTTCTCCAGAGATCACGCTGTGACGTCACTCGCAGGTCCTGCATCGTTTCAGACGAGCGAGGACACATCGACACCAGAGGCTACAGTTGATTCTGCATCAGCGTTTGCAGGTAAGTCGATGTAGCTACTTACCTGCAAACTCTGATGCTGCTGCAGAATCAACTGTAGCCTCTGGTGCCGATGTGGCCGACACGATGCAGGACCTGGGGCAGGAAGTGAGTGACGTCACAGCGTGATCTCTCGAGAACACGCTGTGTGTCTGCACTGCTAGAAGCTGGGTGTTAACGAACAGAAGTGGATGATGCTGATTCGTCCGCATCATACACTCCCATTCCTAACGCCCAGCTAGTAAAAGAAGTAAAAACGCCCCGATGTACACACATAATACACGCCCAGTTGTACTTTTACTGTAAACACGCCCAGTTGTACTTTTGCAAGCCTCATTTGCATAAATACAAAAATGGTCATAACTTGGCCAAAAATGCTCGTTTTTTTAAAATAAAAACGTTACTGTAATCTACATTGCAGCGCCGATCTGCTGCAATAGCAGATAGGGGTTGCAAAATCTGGTGACAGAGCCTCTTTAAATAAAAGTCAAAAAAAGATGTGTGAAAATAAAAGTGATAAAAATAAAAATCCCCCTTTTTCCCTTATCAGTCCTTTTATTATTAATAAAAATATATAAACAAACAAATAAACTATACATAATTGGTATCGCCGCGTCCGTAACGGCCTGAACTACAAAATTATTTCGTTATTTATCCCGAGCGGTGAACTCCGTAAAAGAAAATAATAAACCGTACCAGAATCACAATTGTTTGGTCACTTCATCTCCAAAAAAATTGAATAAAAAGAGATCAAAAAGTCGCATGTACCGAAAAATGGTACTGATCGAAACTACAGTTCGTTACGCAAAAAAATAAGTCCTCGCATTGCTTTATTGATGGAAAAATAAAAAAGTTCTGGCTCTTAGAATAAGGTAACACAAAAAGTGTGATTTTTTTACAAAAAGTATTTTATTGTGCAAATGCATAAAAAAAACTATAAACATCTGGTATCGCCGTAATCGTATCGCCCCACAGAATAAAGTGAATGTCATTTATAGCGCACGGTGAACGCTGTAAAAAAAACAATAGTAGAATTGCTGTTTTTTAGTCCCCACGCCACTTAAAAATAGAATAAAAACTGAACAAAAAGCCGCATGCACCCCAAGCAAACTACAATGGATTACTCAAGGGGTCTTGTTTCCATAATGGGGTCACTTTCGGGGGGGTTTCCACTGTTTTGGCACCACAAGACCTCTTCAAACCAGACATGGTGCCTAATAAAGAGGCTCAAAATCCTCTAGGTGCTCCTTTGCTTCGGAGGCCGGTGTTTCAGTCCATTACCGCACAAGGGCCACATGTGGGATATTTCTCAAAACTGCAGAATCTGGGCAATAAGTATTGAGTTGCGTTTCTCTGGTACTCTTTTAATAGAAAAATATAAAACATTACAAAATAAATGGTACATACAAAACAAACACAACAAAACATATGTACATTTCTGTGCATCACAAGTTACCCAGCCTGGCCCTTCTTATGTACATCCCCATGCATACATAACTATAATCCCATACTCATTCATACACACACCTATACCCCCCAACCCCAAGAAAACATAACTATAACACTATATACAACATACTCTTAAAAACCATGTGGCAACCAATGGCCCCCTAAAAAAAATCACCACGTATATAAAACAAAATAAATAATAAACTCTAAAAATAAAAGTTACCATCCCATGGTGCACTTTCTTCAGTGCACCATGTAAATGAAAAGAAAAGAACAAAACACAAAAACAAAAAAAAATTTTTTTTTTTTATATATTCGCTTAACCACATTCATACCTAACCTTGTTCATACTAACTTAACCATCACCTCCCCCTACCAGCATCACGCCTCATGTCCTTCCATGTCCGCATAGTTCAGATGCTGGTCCCCACCACCCAGCCCGATCCCACGTCTCATGTCCTCCTCACGTCCACGTAGTCCAGAATCGGGCTGGGCACACCCCCAGGCCCCCCACCTCACCTATCTACTGCCCATCTTACCAAAACATTCACACAAACCCATGCATACACCTATACACCATATAACCATACTGACACATAACTATAACCAAATACAATACTATATACATAAACCCGAAAACCTAAGTTTGGCTGCTTGTAAGCCCTTTTTCTGCCTCCAAAAAGCTCAAAACAAAAACCTACTTGTGCTTACTCAGCCCATCACCAGAGGAGAGAGAGAGGAAAGCCCCCCCCCCCCTAGAGCACCAGCCCAGAGGCCAAAGCCACCCCCAACCACCACCCCGGTCCCTATCGCTAAACCTATCCTGCTTGCCCTATCTCTATCCCTTTATTACTTTATAAACTAATCTGTCCCTCCTGCTGTCTCTATCGCTATTTCCCAGTGTCATGGCCAGGTGTAGACCCATACCTCCAGTCTAATACCCAGGGGCACCCCCTCCCCTACCCCTGAAGGTTGGTTCCAACTAGGGCACCCTAAAATTAAAGCCCCTCCAAAGTCGAGAGGCCTTGGATGCACCCAGTTTCTCAACCTCCAGAGACCGGACCTTCACCAGTTCACCCATGATATTCCTACACACCTCGTCCTCCAGGAGGATTTTAAACGGAGTCGATACTAAGCACTGTGCGTTCCACGTGAAATACCTGATCACTAAACTAACTAAAAAAGAAGTGCAATGATTTCTTCCACCCAGGTCTCCGAATGCCACATAGGCCCAACCAGCGTAGGAGAGGTTGGTCAGACGGGGCCAACTGATGGAGGCACCCACCCGTTTGTAAACCTCTGCATTGAAGGGACACTGAAGCAAGAAATGGTCCATGCTTTCCAGTGTGTCATCGCACTCCTCCCGAGGACAACCTCTTTCATCTGAGTTTCTGAACTTCAGATTGCCCCTTACATACAGCCTCCCATGGAAGCAGCGCCAAGCCAGATCCCAAAACTTCTGGGGAATCCTCACAGAGTTTAAAAGTTTTAATCCCACCCCGAGGTCTCTACTTGGGCAGTTCCTGAGCGCCAGGGGCTTCTGGAAGCAGGTCAACATGACCTTTCTGTCAAGAAATTTTGTAGACATGGTTTTGATCTCCCTTGCCTCCAAACCCCACCGACGAACAACCTTCAGAACCGGGGCGGCATAAGCCGGGAGGTGCCCATGGGGTGCACGCAGGTCTTTCGCTTGGCCGCCTGTCTCCCATTCCTGGAAGAAGGGCCGAAACCATCCCCTGCAGGAGGATATCCACAGAGGAGCCCTTTCTCTTTCAAAGAGGTTCGCCAAATTAATTTTAATGAAGGTGTTCACTAGAAACACCACTGGGTTAACCATACCTAACCTACCAAGTTTCCTCGGTAGGTAAGTAACCTCCCTCTTGATTAGGTTAAGCCTGTTTCCCCATAACAGTTGGAAGAACAGGCTATAAACCCGAGTACAGAGAGGTTCTGGCAACATGCACACGCTGCCAAGGTAGAGCAACATGGGCATCAGGTGAACCTTTTCCCTAAGGGACAAAGACAATTCCTTCCATTGGCCAACCTTCTGGACAGCTATTGATAGCCTACCTTTTTCTTGGGGTAATCACCCGGGCCAAATTAAATGCCTAAGATTTTAGCAGACCCTTTGGGCTCTGGGAGGGTGTCCGGGAGATCAAAACTGGGATCCCCCCCCCCCAGCCAGAGACTTTCACACTTGTCCCGGTTGATCCTGGACCCAGATGCCCGTGAGTAGCGCTCAACTTCTGACCACCCACTCTGCCTCCCCTCTCGAGGAGACAAAGATGGTGACGTCATCCGCGTACGCAACCACCCTCTGAGTGGCTTCCGGCCCCTCCAAGTCCATCCCCACCCCCGCCAATGGCCCACGATTGAGCCGCCCAAGAAAGGGGTCGATTAAGGGACAACCCTGGCGGACACCAGACCCAACCTCAAAGGGGGTTCCAGTGCAAAAGACTCAGCCCCAGCGTATAGGGTCTGGAGCCAATTAACGAACTCAACCGGTAGGCCATAACTCAGAAGGACTGACCAAAGGTACTTGTGATTCACCTGGTCAAAAGCTTTGGCCTGATCCAAGAACATCATGTACCTCTCCCATCGGCCAGAATGTCCCTGCTCCACTGCCTCTCTGACACTGAGGACAGCACTAAAGGTGCTGCGGCCTGGAACAGAGCAATGCTGGGCCGACGAAAGGAGCCGGGGTGCAAACTTCCCCAGCCGATTAAACAGTACTTTTGCGAGAACCTTTCTGTCCGTATTGAGGAGCGCTATGGGACGCCAGTTCTCAATACGGGTCGAATCCTTACCCTTTGACAGAATGATCAAGGCCGACTTGCCCATTGACTTTGGCAGAGTACCCGAGGAGAGGCACTCATTAAAATCTGCAGTCAAGAGGGGAACTAAGGTTCCCTTAAAAGCCTTATAAAACTCAGATGTTAAGCCATCTGGGCCTGGCGACTTTTTGATAGCCAACCCATCAATCGCCAGCATCACTTCCTCTTCCTTGATCGACTCTGTCAAAACACCAAGCGAGGGGTCTGCTCCTGGCTCAGGGATGGTTTCAGCCAGGAAAGCCGACATTTTGTCTCGGTTTAGATCCTGCTCACCCAAAAGCTGCAAATAAAAGGATCTGATGACCTCCAGGATCCCTGATTTGGATCTCATCTGGGAGCCTGTACTATCTACCAGTCCTGTCACCACCTTACGACTCAGACATTTTGCAGTTCCTGTAAGGGTCGGGCGAGCGGTACCTCCCCAAATCCCGTTCAAGAACCAAAGACGTGTGCCTATCATATTGGCATCTTTTGAGCAGAGCTTTTACCCCGGAGATTTCCTCACGGCTACCTCCGGTTGAGACTAGATGTTCGAGTTTCCTCCTCATGTCCTGATACAGGCGATACCTGCTCATGGACCTGAGGCACGAGATCTGGCGGAAAAACTCAGCCACCCGTTCTTTGAACACCTCCCACCACTCAGACTTCGTACCACCTAGATCCAATAAAGGTACCTGGCTCTGAAGAAAATCCTCGAAGGCCTGTCTTATCTCTGCTTCTTCCAGGAGACTAGAATTCAGCCTCCATATACCTCTTCCCATCTGGAGGGACTCTGCAACATTCAAAGAAAACATAATACGGTGATCGGAGAACTCCACCTCAACGACGGACACTGCCGAAGAGATGGCGTCTTCCTTTAAAAAAAAACTGTCTATTCTGGACCTACGACTACCACTGTGATAGGTGAACCCCAAGTGGCCTGGGGTATACCGAATGTGGATGTCCTCCAGGCGAGCATCACTAACTATTCTATTCAACTCGATACTATCATAGTACATTTCTGGAACCTCCTCTGTCTTGGGGCCTAACGACAGTGTTAAAGTCCCCTCCAAAAATGACTTGTCGGCCTGTAAAAAGGAAGGGCTTAATCCTCATGAAGAGACTTTTCCGGTCCCACTTCGTCTGGGGACCGTAGATGTTGATGAGTCTTAATTCTTGTCCCCTCATGAGGACATCTAAGATCAAGCACCGCCCCATTTCTAACTCGATCATCCGCTGGCATGTGACCGGTGCGGTAAAAAGTACCGCCACCCCGCTATATGGCTCAGCCGCAAGAGACCAGTAGGAGGGCCCACGTCGCCACTCCCTCCTAGCTTTCACGACCTCTGCCAAAAGTGACACTGGTCTCCTGCAAAAACAAAATGTCAGCTTCAACCCGGCCGAGAAAATCAAAGGCTGCAAATCTAGCCATATCCAACTTAATGCTGGCAACGTTAATCGATGCCAGCGTCAACTGAGTGGGTGCCGCCATCATAAATGATTGAGTTAGACGCTTTTCTTCTTCCCACCCCTTGCTTTTTCCTCTGAGGAGGACCCCTCTCCACTTTTTTTTTTTTTTTTTTTTTGATAAGGAGTCCATAACCTCCACCACCCCCCTCCTATTCTCCTCTCCTGCGTCCGGGCCGACCCCCTCCCCCGGGGACAGTGGCCCCCGCAGAAGAGGAGGCTCAACGACTCCTAGACTCCCTACCGTGCTCTCCCCCCCCCCCCCCCCCCCCTGGCCTGGGGGGCTGGAATAACCATGAGAACATGGTATCGGTTGGGGGAGCACACCAGGGGGGTGCAGGTTTTGCATGCCGGGGCAGGGCCAGATGTTTTTAGCCCTGTTTTGATGTTACCCGGTGTCCCCTGTTATTTTGTAGGCTGTGACCTCCCTTCCTCTTCCACACCATAGTGGGAGGACTGGGAGTCTTCAGCCCTCTGCTCTCTCTCTATCCTCATCTCCTCGTCTAGTACGGCCTCCCCAAGAGCATCAGTATCCTGGGGGGCATCCAGGTCTGAGCCACAGGAGTCCCCAGTTTCCTGTGTCCTCCTCAGCTCTCGTTCCCTTTTTGCGTTTTTCCGCCCTTCTCTGACGAGAAGGGGGTCCCCTCCAGGCGTTCGTCCTTTGCTCTTGGGCTCCATCGTCTCTGTCTACCCACTCGCCCACGGAGACCTCCCTCCTTACATTCTCCGTAGGGTTGGAACAGACATTGATGACTGAGCGCGGACACCGACTGAAAGGGTGACCTAGGTCACCACACAGGTTACACCTAATCTGGTCACACGATGCGGCCAGATGGCCTACCCCCCCACAAAGAGCGCACTTCTGCACAGTGCAGCTTGCGCTCAAGTGTGAGGGGTCGCCACACCGGTGACGCAGCTTCGGCTGCCCCTGGTAGAAGACAAGGATTTGATCTCTTCCCAAGAAAGCAGATGATGGTATGTGGGACACCATCTGCCCCAGACGCTTAAGTTTAACCATAAACGTCCAGGCTTCCGACCAGATGCCAAACTCATCGCAGTTCTTCTGTGGCATCTCTGCTACCTCACCATATCACCAACCAGGTCATGATGTCCACACGGGAAAGCGACTCGTTACGGGTAAGAACGGTCACTTTCCTGAGACCATTCTGGCGAGAGATTGCTTGCGCAGCAAACCCTCGCCAGCCGGGCTCGCTCTTCACCAGCTCATAGTTCCCCCAGAAGACCTCAAGGCCCCCCGGCTGAACAAAGCTGATGTCAAACTCAGCCGTACCATGAGGATGTATCAAGGCGTAGATGTCGCTTGAAGCCCATCTCCAGCAGCAGCTCCACCACCCTCTTACGAGGGGGGCACGCCACTGGAGACGGACCACATTCCTCCTGGCCACGGTTGTTGGGAGCGACCACTGATCCCCGTCACTCTCGGAAGGCATCCAGACCATAACCTATTTATCCCAAAGGATAGGTCCTTCGGCACTCCCCCCTAATGTTAGCTTCCCCTCCCTTAAGGCTTCTAGAAGGCGCTGTTGCAAACTGCCATCACTGGGCCCAGAAGATGAGGATGGGTGGGCCGACGGCCCCACCACCACAACGCCCGCATACGACCTGCCGGGCGCTCTGGTGGAAGGAGCAACCGGCCCGCCACTGGTTGACACTCCCCCGACATTATTACGACCCACATTAACATCCCCAACAATGCCACCATCAACATTACCATCACCACAGATATTTGTATTTCCATTTTTACTCACACTACTCCCCACAGCTTTCATTCCGGCCAGGCTGGTTACAGAGTTCTTTCTTTTGTCTGTAGGTTTGATATACAGTCTTTTTGTTGTTTTTGGGGTCTCCGCATCATCAGGTGCCCTACAGCGCCATGCGGTGTGGTATTAGAAGCTGGCCGTGCACATACAGATGGCATTATACAATGTGTAAGTGCTACATCGATGTGCAGGCCAGAGGGGAACTTTCCTGGAATTTCAAGAGGTGGTTATCAAGAAACTAATTTTTAGAGACCAAGAAGGGGGCCACCCAGTACTTCTGGAAGCGAGGCCACACACATCATACCAGGGCAACACTTTCCAGGAGAAGTTCCCCAAACTGGCAAGAAAGGAAAAAGTCAAAAGAGGTACAAAGTCTGCTATAAGAGGGTGATAAGGAAGGACACCATATATCCATGTGACAGGTGTCCCGAAAAACTAAGGCTCTGTATGAAAGAGTGTTTTAAAATGTATCATACATCCCTTGATTTTTAATCTACCCCTGTTTTACTTACCCTGATGCACTCCGCACAGCTTATCCCCCTCATCTTTCCCTTCTGAGCCCTGCTGAGTGCTCAGGCAGCTAACAGCCACATTGAGGGTATTGCCATACCTGTGAGAACACACATTACAGTTTATGGGGTGTATGTCTCCGGTCAAAATGCTCACTACACCTCTAGATGAATGCCTTAAGGGTGTAGTTTTTAAAACGGGGTCACTTCTTGGGGGTTTCAACTGTACTGGTACCTCAGGGGCTTCTGCATACATGAATTCGCACCAGAAAATCCCCTGTAGGCCAAATGGTGGTCCTTTCCTTCTGATCCCTCCCATGAGCCCAAACGGCAGTTTATCACCACAATTGGTGTATTGCCGCACTCAGGACAAATTGGGCAACAAAATGGGGTATTTTATTTCTTGTGAAAATAAGAAATTTTGAGCCAAACTCTTTCAGCACCAGGGACAGTGACTACCGATCACAAAATAAATTAATGTGTAAAAAAAAAATAGAAATTCATACTTACCCTGCTTCTTCCACCAGTCCGGCCTCCCGGGATGACGTTTCAGCCCATGCGACCGCTGCAGCCAATTACATGGACTGCTGCGTCATCCCGGGAGGTCGGGCTGGATGACGAAACTGGGACGTGTCACCAAGACAACGGCCGGGTAAGTATGAATTACTTTTACCTCGGAAAGGGCTGTCCCTTCTCTCTATCCTGCACTTATAGAGAGAAGGAGCTGCCGATTTAGTGCGGTCCCATTTTGCAGCGAAAACGTGCCCGTGAATACCCGGTGGAATACTGGTGACACCGGACTCGTATTTACGGGCACGGGTCCGTAAATACTGGTGCAATACGGGTCGAATATGTGTGAGCAAGGACCCGTATTTACGCCAGTAAATATGTTCGTGTGCATGAGGCCTTATGTGTAGAAATTTTTTTACTTCCCTTTTCCCATCCCTTTGTTGAACTTGATGGACATGTGTCTTTTTTTTTTTTTTCAACCGTACGAGCTATGTAACTGTCACTTGGTCATAGAGAGTGAACCAGCAGTCTCTTTACTACTGCTGTCTCTGGACTCCAGCTGTGCTTTGGTTTTGTACCTCTCTTCCCCCACCCCACAGGTTGTTTTGGCAAATATGGTAATGAATAGTTGGCTTGCCAAGAGGGTGTCAACACCAGTGATTCTCCTGAGGTGGAGCTACCTCACAGCCTCTGACGCTGTTTTATCAACATGAGGCTTTTTCACGCACCGTGCTTGCTTCGCGTCCTCTCGCAAGAACGTTATATGGGGAGACCACGCTGGATGAAGACATCCGAGTGCCTGCTAATCGCGGGATTTGGTGGCGGAGGACAGCGCAGAAGATATCCTCCATTCCACGTGTTCTGCCGCCAAGTCCCATGCTGATCTGCCGCTCTGTCTTCTGCGCTGTCCGCCACAGAGTTGCGGGATGATAGGACCGCGTCAGAGGCTGTGAGGCAGCTCCGCCTCAGGAGATTCACTGGCCATGTTTGGTGCCAAATCAACCAGGGGCCATATCTTGAGAACTGAGGAGGCGTAGAAACAGAATGAAAGCACTACTGGAATCCAGGAGACAGCGGTAGCAAGGCTATACTACTGATTCACTTTCGATGAAAGAGTTACAGGTCCTCTTTAAAAACGGTTGATGGCATATTGGTAAGATTACATGTATGTCAGATCAGTGGGTCTGACCGCTGTGATCCTCCCAATTGTTAAAAGGAAGCTATGTTATATGCAAGTTTATTTTTGGTGTTTATTACTTAATCTTGCTCTTGTCTTCACAGCCCAGAGTCTCTAGGAGTGATCAGTGGCGCTGTGTTCCTCCTCATCCTTTTTTTTTTCATTCCTGTCCCATTCCTGAGCTGTTTCATTGAAGAGAAGTGTAAAGAGTTCCCGCATCATGAGGTGATCTCGGATCTCACAGATTTCTAAGCACATGTATGAATCCTGATGCGCAACTCCACTTAGGCCCTCTGCACAATGCATGGAAATGCTAAGAAATTACAGTATCAGCCATATGGATGAGATTTGAACAAATCTCATCCATGTGTTGTGAAACATTTTCCATATATCAGAGCATGTTGCAGATTTTCACAGCGGAATCCACCCTTTTAAATGTTGAAGGGGCAAAATCCATAGCAGAATCTACGTTTAACACATTAAGATTTTTCTGTGGAAAAATCCGTAACAAATCTTCCACATATGCGAGTACTGTAAGGCTGAGTTTGTGAGTCTCGGTGAAATTGTCGTTTTGGCCATGGTTCACAGCAAAAAAAAATAATGCCTTCTGTTTGTGACGTTTGTACCCAGCCTTAGGCTAAACATTTTGCTAATAGTGAGTCCAATGCCACTTATCTGTATGATTTATTTTATCTGACCACTCTTCTCCCTATATTTTGAGGTTTTTTTTCTCCCTGCTTATAAAATAATCGGGCACTTCTAGTATCATGGATGAGTCCTCTGTGTTGCACAGAATATCAATACAGGTATGGTGTACAGTACTGAAAGAATGCTTTAAAAAAATAGAAGTATTAATCAGATTTTTAATCAATTAACATACAAAGTGAATTAAGAGAAATCTAAATCAAATCAATATTTGGTGTGACCACCCTTTGCCTTTAAAGCGCATCAATTCTTCTAGATACACTTGCAAAAAGTCATGAATTTTGTAGGATTATAGTCGGTTGTATAATTAACCAATTATACCAAACGGGTAATAATGATGATTTTCATATGTAGGTTGAAACCCAATCATTAAGGGCTTATTCAGACTAACGGGATGTACGTCCGTGCAACGCGCGTAATTTTCACGCGCGTCGCACGGACCTATATTAGTCTATAGGGCCGTGCAGACAGTTGCGTGATTCCGCTGCGAAAAACTCAAGACATGTCTATTCTTTGAGCGTATTTAGTGCATCAAGCACTCATTGAAGTCAATAGGTGCGTGAAAATCACGCGCACCACATGGAAGCACTTCCGTGGGACGCGCGTGATTCGTGCAACAGCAGTGAAAAGGATGAATGACAACAGAAAAGCACCATGTGCTTATGTGCTTTTCTGTTTACAAACATCCAAACGGAGTGTCATAATGATGGCGGCTGCGCGAAAAGCACGCAGCCGCGCATCATATGGTGATGACCCACAGAGCTGCTAAGTGCCTTTTGCGCACGCAAAGCGCCACGTTTTGCACACGCTCGTGTGAATCCGGCCTTACTGTACCAGAAGCGGCTTTGTAGGAGGCTTAAAACTGGGCAAGGAACAGCCAAACTCTTACACAGCTGAGATTGTGGAAGACTCATGTCACAGGTACACCATGGCAAGACTGAACACAGCAACAAGACGCAAGATAGTTATACTGCATCATCAAGGTCTTGCCCAGGCTAAGATTTCATAGCCGACTGGGGTTTCAAGATGTGCTGTTGAAGCAATTTTATCCCCTTCCCGCTCCTGGACGTACTATTAGGTTATGGTAACTGTATCGTTCACGCTCCATGACCTAATATTACGTCACGGGAGGAACGGCCATTTCGGCCATCTTCCCGACACATACATGAGCTGTGATAGCTGCTGTCTCATACGGCAGTTGCCGCAGCTCCTATAGCGGCGAGCGATCGCTGTGTCCACGCTGATTAACCCATTAAAAGCTGCGTTCAATAGCATTCGCGGCTTTGTAGGGGTTAAACCACCATCGACAGCCCGCTACATGATAGCGGGCAGCGATGGTTGCCGTGGCAACCGAATGCCTAACAATGGCATCCGGCTATGCCATCTACGGAAGCCTAGTGGGTCCTGACAAACTCAGGACCCACTATGCTTGCTGTCAGTTAGTAGCTGACAGCTCTAATACACTGCACTACGCATGTAGTGCAGTGTATTAGAATTGCGATCAGGGCCTCCTGCCCTCAAGTCCCCTAGTGGGACAAAGTTATAAAGTAAAAAAAAAGTTGTGTAAAAGTAAGAAAATACGTTTTAACCTCTTAACGCCGAAGGACGGATATATCTGTCCTCTGCAGCTGCTAGATCGCACAGGAGGAATTGATATATCCGCCCTGTGATCGGGCGGGTACTGACAGTGTACACACGCGATCAGCGGTAGGAGCACGACTGTTATACACAGCTGCCGGATTCATAGCGTGCTCAGATTCCGGCAGTTTAACCCATTAAATGCCTCTGTCAGCTCCCTCTGTCATCCCAGCGGCGCCCCCGCAAAGAAATCGCGGGCCGACGTCTGGTTTCCATGGCAGCCGGGGGCCTAACAAAGACCCTCAAGCCTGTCTTCAGCAAATGCCTTTTAAGCCATGCCGGAGGCATGACCTAATAGATTGCTTGTCAGTTATGTAAAGCAGTTAAATAAAGTTTGTGGAAAAAAAATAATTTACACTCAAAATAAAATAAAACTTTTGCCCAAAAAGTGCTTTTATTTAGTAAAAGTGTTAAAACAAATCACACATATATGGTATCCCGGCGAGCGTAATGACTTGACCAATAAAATGAACGCATTAATTAAACCGCCGGATGAACCGCGTCCAAAAAAACCGCAAAAAACGGCGAAATTCTCTCCTCCCATTCCACCCATAAAAAAAATTAAATAAAAGTTAACCTATAAGTCCTATGTACCCCAACATAGTACTAATGAAAACTGCACCTTGGCCCGCAAAAATCAAGCCCACATACGGCTTTTTATTACAAAGGGTTTTTATTGTGCAAACGTAGGAAAACATATAAGACCTTTTACATATTTGGTATCCCCTTAATCGTGTCGTCCCATAGAATAAAAGTGACCTGTTATTTACACTGCATAGTAAATGGCGTAAATTTATAACGTGAAAATCAATGCTGGAATAGCTGCTTATTTTCAATTCTCTCCTAAAATAAAGTTAAAAGTTACAATACAAAATACAACTCGTCCCGCAAAAAAAAAGCCCTTATACAGCTATTTCCACGGAATTAAAAAAAAGAGTTACGACTCATGGAATGCGACCTTGAAAAAACAAAAAATAATCCTTGGTCATTTACGTGCAAAATGGCTTGGTCATTAAGCGGTTAAAAGTAAAAATCCCCCTTTTTCCCTGATCAGTCCTTTTATTATTAATAAAAATAAACTATACATAATTGGTATCGCCGCGTCCGTAACTGCCTGAACTACAAAATTATTTCGTTAATTTATCCCGCGCGGTGAACGCCATAAAATAAATTAATAATAAACCGTCCCAGAATCACAATTGTTTGGTCACTTCACCTCCCAAAAAATGGAATAAAAAGAGATCAAAAAGTCGCATGTACCTAAAAATACTGATCGAAACTACTGTTCGTTACGCAAAAAACAAGTCTTTGCACGGCATTCTTGATGGAAAAATAAAAAAGTTCTGGCTCTTAGAATAAGGGAACACAAATAGTAAATGATTTTTTACAAAAACTATTTTTGTCCAAACGCCATAAGACATAAAAAAAACTATAAACATCTGGTATCGCCGTAATCGTATCGCCACGCAGAATAAAGTGAATGTCATTTATAGCGCTCGGTGAACACTGAAAAAAATATAATAAAAAAAAACAATCGTAGAATTATTGTTTTTTTTAGTCACCACGCCTCTTAAAAATAGAATTAAAAACTATAAGTCGCATGCACCCCATGAAAACTACAGTGAATTCCTCAAGGGGTCTAGTTTCGCAAATAGGGTCACTTTTGGGGGGTTTCCACTGTTTTCGCACCACAAGACCTCTTCAAACCGGACATGGTGCCTAATAAAATGGAGGCCTCAAAATCCACTAGGTGCACCTATGCTTCGGAGGCCGGTGCTTGTCATTCGTGCACTAGGGCCACATGTGGGATATTTCTCAAAACTGCAGAATCTGGACAATAAGTATTGAGTTGCGTTTCTCTGGTAAAACCTTTTGTGTTACAGAACAAAATGGAATAAAAAGGATTTTCTGCCAAATTCCTGTAAAACACCTAAAGGGTTAATAAACTTTTTAGATGCTGTTGTGAATACTTTGAGGGGTCTAGTTTCTAGAATGGGGTGTTTGATAAGGGGTTCTAATATATATCTATATATCGACCAAATTTTACCACTAACATAAAGCGCAATGTGTCACGAGAAAACAATCTCAGAATCGCTTGGATAGGTTTAACCCCTTAATGACCAGCCTATTTTAGACCTTAATGACTGAGGCATTTTTTAAGTTTTTCCATAGTCTCATTCAAAGAGCTATAACCTTTTTATTTTTGTGTCGACATAGTTGTATAAGGTCTTGTTTTTTGCGGGACAAGTTGTAATTTTTAATAGCATCATTTTGGGAGGGCTTTTTTTTTGCGGGACGACTTGTAGTTTTTATCCGTTCGATTTTGGAGTAGATGTGATCACTTGTTATCAAATTTTTTTTAACCCCTTAAGGACGCAGCCTAGTTTTGGCCTTAAGGCTCAGAGCCCATTTTTCAAATCTGACATATTTCACTTTATGTGGTAATAACGTCGGAATGCTTAAACCTACCCAAGCGATTCTGAGATTGTTTTCTCGTGACACATTGGGCTTCATGTTCGTGGTAAAATTTGGTCGATATATTCAGTGTTTATTGGTGAAAAATTGCAAAATGTAGAGAAAATTTTGAAAAAATTGCATTTTTCTGAATTTAAATGCATCTGCTTGTAAAACAGACGGTTATACCACCCAAAATAGTTACTAGTTCACATTTCCCATATGTCTACTTTAGATTGGCATCGTTTTTTGAACATTTTTTTATTTTTCTTGGACGTTACAAGGCTTAGAACATAAACAGCAATTTCTCATATTTTTAAGAAAATTTCAAAAGCCTTTTTTTTAAGGTACCTCTTGAGTTCTGAAGTGGCTTTGTGGGGCCTATGTATTAGAAACCCTGATAAAACACCCCATTTTAAAAACTAGACCCCTCAAAGTATTCAAAACAGCAGTTAGAAAGTTTTTTAACCCTTCAGGCATTTCACAGGAATTAAAGCAAAGTGGAGGTGAAATTTGCAAATTTCATTTTTCTTGCTGAATTTCAATTTTATTCATTTTTTTTTCTGTAACACAGAAGGTTTTACCAGAGAAACACTACTAAATATGTATTCTCCAGATTCTGCAGTTTTTAGAAATGTCCCACATGTGGCCCTACTGCGCTCGTGGACTAAAACACAAGCCCTAGAAGCAAAGAAGCACCTAGTGCATTTTGAGGCCCCTTTTTTATTAGAATATATTTTAGGCAGCATGCCAGGTTTGAAGAGGTGTTGAGGTGTCAAAACAGTAGGAATCCCCCAATAGTGACCCCATTTTGGAAACTACACCCCTCAAGGAATTCATTTAGGGTTGTTGTTACCATTTTGACCGCACAGTTTTTTCACAGCATGTATTTGAATTGGGCTCTGAAATGAAAAAAATGTCATTTTTTCCAATAAAATGTCATTTGTGATCAAAATTTCTTATTTTCACAAGGAACAAAATACCCCATTTTGTTGCCCAATTTGTCCCTAGTGTGGCAATACCCCATTTGTGGTGATAAACTGCCGTTTGGGCCCATGGGAGGGCTCAGAAGGAAAGGAGCGCTATATGTTTGTTGGAGTCCAGATTTTGTTGGATTGGTTTTCGGGTGCCATGTCGCATTTGCAGAGCCTCAGAGGTATCAAAGCAATGGAAACCCACCAAAAGTGACCCCATTTTGGAAACTACACCCCTCAAGGAATTCATTTATGGTTGTTGTTAGCATTTTGACCACACAGTTTTTTCACAGCATCTATTTCAATTGGGCTGTGACATTAAAAAAATGACATTTTTTCCAATAAGATGTAATTTTTTACCAAAAATTCTTATTTTCACAAGAAATAAAATACTCCATTCTGTTGCCCAATTTGTCCTGAGTGCGGCAATACCCCATTTGTGGTGATAAACTGCCGTTTGGGCCCATGGGAGGGCTCAGAAGGAAAGGAGCGCTGTGTGTTCTTTGGAGTCCAGATTTTGCTGGATTGGTTTTCGGGTGCCATGTCGCATTTGCAGAGCCCCAGAGGTATCAAAGCAATAGAAACCAACCACAAATGACCCCATTTTGGAAACTACACCCCTCAAGGACTTCATTTATGGGTGTTGTGACCATTTTGACCCCATAGTTTTTTCACAGAACTTATTTGAATTGGGCTGGGAATGAAAACAAAATTATTTTTTTCAAATAATATGTAGTTTTGGCTGAAAATTTCTTATTTTCACAAGAAACAAAATACCCCATTCTGTTGCGCAATTTGTTCTGAGGGCCGCAATACCCCATTTGTTGTGATAAACTGCCATTTGGGCCCATGGGAGGGCTCAGAAGGAAAGGACCACCATTTGGCCTACTGGGGATTTTCTAGTGCGAAGTCATGTATGCAGAAGCCCCTGAGGTACCAGAACAGTTGAAACCCCCAAGAAGTGACCCCGTTTTAAAAACTACACCCTTAAGGCATTCATCTACATGTGTAGTGAGCATTTTGACCGGAGACCTACACCCCATAAACTGTAATGTGGGTTCTCCCGGGTATGGCAATACCCTACATGTGGCTGTTATCAGCTGCCTGGACACACAGCAGGGATCAGAGGGGAAAGACGAGGGGGGATAAGCTGTGTGGAGTGCATCAGGGTAAGTAAAATTGGGGTAAATTATAAACCAAGGGATGTATGATAAATTTTAAAACACTTTCATACAGAGCTCTGGTTATTCGGGACACGTGTCACATTGATATATTGTGTCCTCCCTTACCCCCTCTTATAGCAGACTTTGCACCTCTTTTGACTTTTTCCCTTCTTGCCAGTTTGGGGAACTTCTCCTGGAAAGTGTTGCCCTGGTACGATGCGTGTGGGCTCGCTTCCAGAAGTACTGGGTGCCCCCCCCTTCTTGGTCCCTAAAGATTAGGTTCTTGATAATCACCTCTTGAAATTCCAGGAAAGTTCCCGTCTGGCCTGCACATCGACGTAGCATGTACGCATTGTACAATGCCATCTGTATGATGTGCCCGGCCAGCTTCTTATACCACACCGCATGGCGCTGTAGGGCTTCAGGGCTTGATCTTACAAGTCCATCCCTCCCATGTACCTATTGTAGTCCAGGATGCAGTCTGGTTTGGGGGTGGCCTTTCCTTCATATATCCTAAACCTGTAGGTATACCCTGATGCACTCTCACAGCTTATACATCTTCACGCCATACCTTGCCCTCTTACCCGGCAGGTACTCGCGGAATTGAACCCTCCCTTTAAAATGTACCAGGGACTCATCAATAGAAATACACTTCTCAGGGGTGTATGCTTGGGAAAACCGGGCACTGGAACGGTCTAATACGGGTCTCCGTTTATACAAACGGTCAAAACTGGGGTCATCTCGGGGTGGGCACGGCTCATTATCTGTATAATGTAAGAAGCGAAGTATTGCCTCATTTATTTATTTTTTTAGGTTCCAGTTCAGTTCTGAAGTTGCTTTGAGGGGCCCATATATTAGAAACCCCTATCAAACACCCCATTTTAGAAACTAGACCCCTCAAAGTATCCACAACAGCATTTAGAAAGTTTATGAACCCTTTAGGTGTTTCACGGGAATTTAGAGCAAAGTAGAGGTGAAATTTACATTTTTTTTTGTCAGAAAATCCTCTTTATACCATTTTTTTTATAACACAAAAGGATTTATCAGAGAAACGCAACTTAATACTTATTGCCCAGATTCTGCAGTTTTGAGAAATATCCCACATGTGGCCCTCGTGCGGTAATGGGCTGAAGCATCGGCCTCCGAAGCAAAGGAGCACCTAGTGGATTTTGAAGCATCTTTTTTATTAGGCACCATGTCCGGTTTGAAGAGGTCTTGTGGTGCCAAAACATTGGGAACCCCCCAAAAGTGACCCCAATTTGGAAACTAGACCCCTTGAGGAATCCATTGTAGTTTTCTTGGGGTGCATGCGGCTTTTTGATCAGTTTTTATTCTATTTTTAGGTGGCGTGGTGACTAAAAAACAGCAATTGTACGATTGTTTTTTTTTTCGTTTTTTTTTACAGCGTTCACCGTGCGCTATAAATGACTTATTCACTTTATTCTGCGATACGATTACGGCGATACCAGATGTTTATAGGTTTTTTTTTATGTCTTATGGCGTTTGCACAATAAAATAAGTTTTGTAAACAATCATTCACTTTTTGTGTTACCTTATTCTAAGAGCCATAAAGTTTTTATTTTTCAATCAATAAAGCCGTGCGAGGACTTATTTTTTGCGTAACGAACTGTAGTTTCGATCAGTACCATTTTTAGGTACATGCGACTTTTTGATCTCTTTTTATTCCATTTTTTGGGAGGTGAAGTGACCAAAGAATTGTGATTGTGGTTCGGTTTATTATTTATTTTTTTTACGGCGTTCACCGTGCAGGATAAATAATGAAATAATTTTGTAGTTCAGGCCGTTACGGACGCGGCGATACCAATTATGTATAGTTTATTTGTTTGTTTATATATTTTTATTAATAATAAAGGACTGATAAGGGAAAAAGGGGGATTTTTACTTTTAATACTTTTAAATCTTTTATTTTCTTATTTTTACACAACTTTTTTTAACTTTTTTTTTACTTTATTACTTTGTCCCACTAGGGGACATGAGGGCAGGAGGCCCTGATCGCTATTCTAATACACTGCACTACATGCGTAGTGCAGTGTATTAGAACTGTCAGCTACTCACTGACAGCAAGCATAGTGGGTCCTGACGTTGTCAGGACCCACTAGGCTTCCGTCTATGGCATCGCCGGACGCCATTGTTTGGTGTCCGGTTGCCATAGTCACCATCGCCGGCCGCTATCGCGTAGCAGGCCGGTGATGGCAGCTTAACCCCTAAAAAGCCGCGATCTCTATAGAAGGCGGCTTTTAAGGGGTTAATCAGCGGGGACACAGCGATCGGTCCCCGCTGTAGGAGCTGTGACAGCTGCTGAACAAGACAGCAGCGTCACAGCTCCTGTATGTGTCGGGAGGACGGCCGAAACGGCCGTTACTCCCGTGACGTACTATTACGTCATGGAGCGCGAACGATACAGCTGCCATGACGTAATAGTACGTCAAGGAGCGGGAAGGGGTTAAGGCTGGATCCAAAGAAAACAGCAATTTTTGCATGGTCTTTTATTTCATTTGTTACGACGTTCACCGCGCGGGTTAAATGATGTAATAAGTTTATGGTTTGGGTCGTTACGGACGCGGCAATACCAAATATGTGTAACTTTTTTACATTTTGTTAATAATAAAGCAGTTTGTAAGGCGGAAAAGTGGGGTTTTCACATTTTTTTTCCACTTTTTTTTACTAGTCCCACTAGGGGACTTAACTATGCGATTATCCAATCGCATTTATAATACACTGCAATACTTCTGTATTGCAGAGTATTATGCCTGTCCGTGTAAAACGGACAGGCATCTGCTAGGTCATGCCAGAGGCATAATCTAGCAGGCATTTGATACAGGCAGACCTGGGGGCCTTTATTAGGCCCCCGGCTGCCATCGGAGACACAGACACTCGGCGATTTTATCTCTCCCTCTCTCCAAAACCACTCGGATGCGGTGCACGCTATTGAGCACCGCATCTGAAGGGTTAAACGGGTGACATAAATACTAATATCGATCTCACACGTTCGAGCAGGGACGCTCCCAGCCCTCGGCTACCTCCGGTAGCTGAGAGCAGGGAGATTTGACCGCTCCCTGCTCTGTCTATTTATTCCGATACAGCGACTTAAAAAGTCTATTGCATCGGAATAAAGCCCGTTAGTGACCGACGTAGAAACACTATGGGGCGGTCACTAACGGGTTAAGCATTCCCAAGTTATTACCACATAAAGTGAAATATTTCAGATTTGAAAAATGGGCTCTGAGCCTTAAGGTCCGAACTAGGGTTTTTTTCCTTAAGGGGTTAAAGAAGCACAAAGAAACGGCCAATGTTGTTGACCGTAGATGCAGTTGTCGGCCAAGGAAACCATGCAGCAGATAAGACACATCATCGTTCTCTTCTAAATCGGAAGATGTCCAGCTCAGAACTGTCAAACTCGTGAGACCAAGGTACACCCATCTACTGTTCTGAGAAGTTTGGGCAGAAGTGAACTTCATGGAAGAATTGCAGCCAAAAAGCCATACTTTTGACGTGGAAACACGGCAAAGTGACTCAACTATGTACGAAACATAGGAACTGCGGTGCAGAAGAATAGCAGAAGCTGCTCTGGACTGATGAGTCAAAATTTGAAATATTTGGCTGTAACAGAAGGCAGTTTGTTTGTCAAAGGGCTGGAGAGCGGTTCTGTAATGAGTGTCTGCAGGCAACAGTGAAGCATGGTGGAGGTTCCTTGCAAGTTTGGGTCTACGTTTTAGCAAATTGAGTTAGTATTGAGGACACCATTAATCCTGACCAAATCCCTGTGAAATACAGGCAGATGCTTATCCATCATACAATACTGTTAGGGAAGCGTCTGACTGGCTCAAAACGTATTCTGCAGCAGGATAATGGCCCCAAACATATAGCCAATGTTGTTAATAACTATCTTCACCGTAAGTATTACATGAAGACACAGCAGGATTTGAGGAAGCCTTCATCCACGAAAGATCTGTGGTTAGTTCTCCAAGATGTTTGGAACTATCTCCCTGCCGAGTTCTTTAACCCCTTCCCTCTTTAGCCACTTTTAACCTTCCTGACAGAGCCTCATTTTTCAAATCTGACATGTTTCCCTTTATGTGGTAACGTCGGAATACTTTTACCTATCCAAGCGATTCTGAGATTGTTTTCTCGTGACACATTGGACTTTAACCCCTTCCCGACATTTGCCGTACATATACGTCATGGAAAGCATTGACTTCCCGCATCTTGCCGTACATGTACGCCGAATGTTTGGGACCATCATCACCGGATCTCAGCTGTATCTTACAGCTGACATCCGGCTGTAACGGCGGGGACCGAAATTAGCTTCGATCCCCGCCATTAACCCCTTAAGTGCAGCGCTCAAACGCGATCGCTGCACTTAAGGTGTTTTCAGCTCATCGAAACCCCAGTAATGAAATTGCCGGGGTTCCGGTGGCTGCAATGGCAACCGGAGGCCTAATACTGGCCTCCCGGTCTGCCTAGCACCGAAGCCGGTCAAGATCCGCCCGGCGGCGGAGCCTGATCGGCTTCCGTAGCTGCCGGCAAGATGGCGCCGGGTCAGGAGCTGATCCGGCGTCATCAGCGGTGGAAGTCAGCTGTACTGTACAGCTGACATCCACCTGTAACGGCAGGAACCGGAGCTAGCTCCGATCCCTGCCATTAACCCCTTCGATGCAGCAATCGAAAGCGATTGCTGCATCGTAGCGGTTACTAGCAGATGGCCAGCCCTGACAGGCAATCGGGACTGGCGACTGCTGTTATGGCAACAGGAGACACAATGGTCTCCTGCTCTGCCATTACGGAAGCCGATTTAGTCCCTGCCGTGAGGCGAAGCCTAATCGGCTTGCTGTCAGTGAATGACTGACAGATCTAATACATTGCACTACATAGGTAGTGCAATGTATTAAAAAAAAAAAAATCTGACCGTTGGACCTTCAAGTCCCCTAGTGGGACTTGAGGAAAAGTGTAAAAAAAGTATAAAAAAGTGCAAAAAATAAAAGTTTGAAGTAATGAAATAAAACACAATCCCCCTTTTACTCTTATAAAGTCCTTTATTATTGAAAAATAATAATAAACCATATGTATTTGGTATCTCCACGACCGTAACGACCGGAGGTATCAAAATATTATATTATTTATTGCACGCGGTGAACAGCGTAAAAAAAAACGTAAAAAACGTTACCAGTGTTTCTGTTTTTTGGTCACTTTGCCCTACAAATGTTAGAATAAAAAGTGATCAAAAAGTCGCATGTATCCAAAAATGGTACCTATAAAAACTATAGCTCGTCCCGCAAAAAACAAGCCCTCATACACCTCCGTCGACAAAAAAATGAAACGTTATGGTTCTCACAACTTGGCGACAGAAAAAATACATTCTTTTTACAAAAGTTACTTTATTGTGCAAAAAGTTGTAAAACATAAAGTGCTATAAATTAGGTATCGCCGGAATCGTACTGACCCGCAGAATAACGTGAACATGTAATTTATAACGCATGGTGAACGCTGTATAAAAAAAACGAAAAAAGCTGTGCCAGAATTGCGTTTTTTTGTTTACCTGGCATCCCAAAAAATAGGATAAAAGGTGATCAAAAAGTCGCATGTACCCCAAAATGGTACCAATAATAACTACAGCTCGTCCCGCAACAAACCAGCCCTCATACCGCTACGTCTATGAAAAATAAAATTAGTTATGGCTCCAATAAGTCAGGAAATAAAAAAATATGCAGTTGTGCCCGAGGGGAACATTTCTTCTGTTTGAAGAGGCGATTTATCAAGGACCTAAAATTAGAGAACCAGGAAAGGGAGGGCCCAAACATATCCGCTGGAAGCGACGGTGCCCGTATTATACCAGGAACACTTTCCCAGCAAAATTCCCCAAACTGCAAAGGCGCGGAGTGTGGCCCAAAAGGGGGATAAGAAAGGACGCCATTTATCAGTGCGACACCGGCCTGTGCAGAAAGGATTGCTTCACAGCGTAACACACATCTATGGATAATTTTATTGTTTTTTTTTACCCCATTATTATACCACCTGACTATGCCCCTTATATACTCCGCCCGGCTTACATATGCCCTACATTATAAACGGAAACACCAGTAAGACTCCAAACAAAACTACTACCAAGCAAAATCCACGCTCCAAAAGCCAAATGGCATTTCCTCCCATCTGAACCCTACAGCGTGCCCAAACAGCAGTTTCCTTCCACATATATGGCATCGTCATACCCGGGAGAACCCTTTTAGCAATTTTTGGGGTGTGTGTCTCCAGTGGCATAAGCTGGGCACGACATATTTGCCACTGAATGGCATATCTAGGGAAAAATATAAATTTTTAATTTGCACCATCCACAGCGCATTCATTAATGGAAAAGACCTGTGGGGTGAAAATGCTCACTACACCCCTTAATAAATGCCTTGAGGGGTGCAGTTTCCAAATGGGGTCACTTCTCGGGGGTTTATTTTTATTATTTCACATCAGAGCCTCTGCAGTTGTGAACCAATACTTTGTAAATCGCCAAATTAGGCCTCAATTTGACATGGTACGCTTTCACTCCTGAGCCTAGTCGACTGTCCAGGCAAGAGATTAGGGCCACATGTAGGGTGTTTCTAAAACCAGGAAACCCAGCATAATAATTAGAGATTGGTCTTGTTATGGTGGCACAAGCTGGGCACCACATATTGGCATATCTACGGAAAAAAATCCCATTTTCACTCTGCAACATCGAGTGCACACCAATTTCTGCCAATCACCTGCAGGGTTAAAATGCTTACTACACCCCTAGGTAAATACATTCGGTTTTTAATTGTGAAATACACCAAAATATAGTCAAAAATTGCAAAAATTTGCATTTTTAGCAATTTAACTGTATCTGCTTGTAAGACAGGCAGTTATAACACACAAAATTGTTGCTAATTAACATCACCTATATGTCTACTTTAGATTGGCATAGTTTTTTGAACATCCTTTTATTTTTCTAGGACGTTACAAGGCTTAGAACTTTAGCAGCAATTTCTCACATTTTCAAGAAAATTTCAAAAGGCTATTTTTACAGGGGCCAGTTCAGTTGTGAAGTGGCTTTGAGGGCCTTATATATTAGAAACCCCCAATAAACCACCCCTCAAAGAATTCAAAACCGCATTTAGAAAGTTTCTTAACCCTTTAGAAGTTTCACAGGAATTAAAGCAATGTAGAAGTGAAATTTACAAATTTCATTTTTTTTTCTTCAATATTTATTGCCAAGATTCTGCAGTTTTTAGAAATATCTCACATGTGGCTGTAGCGTGCTTATGGACTGAAGCACCGGCCTCAAAAGCAAAGGAGCACCTAGAGGATTTTGAGGCCTTGTTTTTATTACAATATATTTTAGGCACCATATCAGGTTTGAAGGACTCTTGCGGTGCCAAAACAGTGGTAACCCCCCACAAGTGATCCCATTTTGGAAACTACACCCCTTGAGGAAATTATCTAGGGGTATAGTGAGCATTTTGACCCCACAGAATTTTTGCAGAAATTATTGGAAGTAGGTCGTGAAAATGAAAATCTACATTTTTTCAAATAAAATGTAGGCTTAGCTATATTTTTTTTATTTCCACAAGAACAAAAGGAGAAAAAGCTCTACAAAATTTGTAAAACTATTTCTACCGAGTAAAACAGTACCCCACATGTGGTCATAAATGGCTGTTTGGACACACGGCAAGGCTGAGAAGGGAAAGAGCGACATTTGGAGCTCAAATTTATCAGGAATGGTTTGCGGAGGCAATGTTGCATTTGCAAAGCCCCTGAGGGGACGAAACAGTGGAAACCCCCCAAAATTTACCCCTTTTGGGAAACCAAAAGCCGCTCAAGGAAATTATTTAGGGGTATAGTGAGCATTTAAATAAATGATCCAATTAAAAATCCATGGATGTGTGATAAACTTTGAAGCACTCCTTTATACACAGGCCAGGTTTGTCGGGGCAGGTGTCGCACTGATGGTGTCTCGTCTTTTCCCCCTTTTGTAACAGACTTTGCACCTTTTTTGGGTCCTTCCCTTTTTACCAGTGGAGGGGATTTCGCCGGGAAAGTGTTGTCCTGGTACAATACGTGGACCATCGTTTCTAGAAGTACTGGGGCCCTCCCCTTCCTTGTTCCCAAATACAAGGGCCTTGGTAACCACCTCTTGAAAATTAAGGAATGTCCCTGTCCGGCCTGCACATTGGTATAGCACGTAAGCGTTATACAATGCCATCTGCACCATGTGCACGGCCAGCTTTTTATACCACACCTTTGTTTTCCGCATGGCACTGTATTTCTTTAGTACTTGATCAGAGAGATCAACCCCTCCCATGTACTTATTGTAGCCGAGGATGCAATCTGGCATGGAGGTCATTGTGGTGGTACCTCGGACAGGTACAGGGGTGCTGCCGCTACCGTGTATTGTGGTTAACATAAGGACATCCCTCTTGTCCTTATACTTGACCAGCAACAAGTTATCGCTGTGTAGTGCCCTGCTTTCTTATTGGTTGCCCAATCAGATTTTTAGAGAGGCCTCTCTGGTTTTTGCACACGGTGCCGCATGCTGAAGTATTTCTGGTGGAGAGGCATTTAAATAGTGGGATGCTGGTGTAGAAGTTATCCACGTAAAGGTGATAACCCTGGTCCAGCAGTGGGTGCATTAAATCCCACACTATTTTCCCACTAACTCCCAGGACAGGGGGGCATTCTGGGGGTTCTATCCTGGTGTCCTTCCCTTCATAAACCCTAAACCTTTGGGTTGTACCCTGAGCTGCTCTCGCACAGCTTGTACCTTTTTAATTCTGTACCTCGCCCTCTTGCTTGGCAGGTATTGGCGGAATTTTAGTCTCCCCTTAAAATGTACAAGGGACTCGTCTATTGCTATATTCTTTTCGGGGTGTACACTTCAGGAAATTTGGTGCAGAAATGATCAATGACTGGCCTGATTTTGAAAAGGCTGTCGTATGTGGGGTCATCACGGGGTGGGCACTGTGCATTATCACTATAATGCAATAATTTCAGAATAATTTCAAATCGTGTCCGGGTCATTGCCATGCGGTATAATGGGGTGCTGTATAAAATGTCCGCACTCCAGTATTGCCTAATCTCTGGCTTTTTTACTAGGCCCATATGTAGAACAAGGCCCCAAAATTTCATCATTTCTGCTGCCTCTATGGGGGTCCACCTAGCAAATGATGAAGTGCTAAAAATTGCTGGGCGTATAAATTTGTTTGGGCGACCATTAAATTAACAAAATCCTCAATGAAAAAGACCTTGAAAAAGTCAATTTCCGTGAGGCCTGCAGTCTAACCGAATTCCTGAGCTTCCTGTGAAATCCGGAATGTGGGGCTCATAATTATTAGGCGGTGGGTTCCACACGATATCACTAATTTGGGGGGTTGACTGAACTGATGTCCTGGGGTGCCTTTGTGGGGGTTCCTCATCACTGGATGAGGAGGAATGGGGCAATTTCCTCTTCTCCCTCGCTGGCCGATTCAGTGTCAGAGGCCAGGATGGCGTATGCCTGCTCGTCTGAGTAGACCCTTTGGGATGATTGGGACATTTTTATTAGGGGGTATGTAGTGCTTCAACACGTGTAATAATTTATTTTTATAGAGGTGGTTGTGTGTGTTGTGCTTTTACACGTGTATATGAAATTTATTGAAAAAAAAAAAGAATAATTCCTGACTACCTGACACTAACAAATAAATAACTAACGCTAACTATAACGCTGTAAATTTGCTCTAAAACTGTCGCTACGCTATCAAAAATTTAGTGAACGAACTTCAGTTAAAAAAAAAACTGAATGTCCGTCACTAAACGGACGCTGACTAGAAGATATAAATTTATACTAAAACTGTCGCTACGCTATCAAAAATTTAGTGAACGGACTGAATGTCCGTCACTAAATGGACGCTGACTATAAGATGTAAATTTATTCAAACTATAAAAAATATATAGCTATAACTTCTGCTATAAATTTTTTTTTAAAAACGGTCCGCTACTCTTGGGCTATGTTCACACGGAGTATTTTGCCGAGTTTTTTGACGCGGAAACCGCGTCGCAAAACTCGGCAAAAACGTCCCGAAAATGCCTCCCATTGATTTCAATGGGAGGAGTCGGCGTCTTTTTCCCGCGAGCAGTAAAACTGCCTCGCGGGAAAAAGAAGCGACAAGCCCTATCTTCGGACGCTTCTGCCTCTGACCTCCCATTGACTTCAATGGGAGGCAGTGAAATCGTATTTCACTGTGTTTTATGCCCGCGGCGCTCAGTGGCCGCGGGCGAAAAACGCAGCGAAAGCCCCCGAAAATCGCTGTGCAGGGAGAGGAAAATCTGCCTCAAACTTCCAAACGGAATTTTGAGGCAGATATTCCTCCTGCAAAATATTCCGTGTGAAAATAGCCTAATGCTACTTTTTTTTTTTTTTTTTAACAGTTTTATAAAAAAACAAAAACCTGCGTAAACAAATTACCACTGAGGCTGATTATTAGACTCAGCACTCAGTAGCCGCAGGGCGCACGCAAAAAAAATGTGCAGTAATAAAAAAGGACAAAAAATAAAAAAACTTGCGGCAAAAAAAATTACCGCGGATGCTGATCCGTGATGGCGGTCACTGATCAGCACTCAGTGGCCACAGGGCGCACACAGGGAGGTGCAAAAATACAAAAAAAAAGAAAGCCCTGTGCCAAAAATTGGTGGTCACTGATCCGCACTCAGCGACCGCAGGACGTAAAGAGGGGGAGGGGGGATGGGGGGAGGGTACAGGGATAAGAAGTTTAGGAAAAAACAAGTGCTGCTGCTGCTGCTAAAAAATAATAAAAAAAAAAAATCAGCAGCAGCACAGATGATGATGATGATGGTTCACTCTGCAGCAGGAAGCAGTCGGATGAAGACGTCACAGCAGGATCGCAGCACAGAAGGCCTCAGATTCGGTAAGTTGGCTTCACAGACGGTCACACCAGCTCTGCTCACCGTTCCTAACCGGAATGAGGTGGGCAGGGCTGGTGAAGGGTGTTTCAAACACCCGCCATGGCTGCGATTGGTCGGTCGGTGCAGACCGACCAACCGTAGCGATCGGGGGGCTGGCATCACAGCTATTTTTTACATGGAACATGGTAGTGATTGGTGCTGTCCTAGACGGCACCAATCACCACCATATCACTGTGCCCTGTGGCACAGTAATAGGCTAAAGCCGCAAACGGCCGGTCTGAATTGACCGGCCAATGGCGGTGATCGCTGATGCGGGGGGGGAGGCGACACCCCCCTGTGCATCGTGTACAGATGGCCTGCTGTTATGAACAGCAGCCATCTTTACTTTAAAACGTTCTCTTTTTTGTAACTGTTTTCCCGTTTGGCGTAAGTATACAACATTTTGCGGGAAGCGCTGGCTTTCCATGACGTATACTTAAAGAGGCTCTGTCACCAGATTTTGCAACCCCTATCTGCTATTGCAGCAGATAGGCGCTGCAATGTAGATTACAGTAACGTTTTTATTTTTAAAAAACGAGCATTTTTGGCCAAGTTATGACCATTTTTGTAGTTATGCAAATGAGGCTTGCAAAAGTCCAAGTGGGTGTGTTTAAAAGTAAAAGTTCAAGTGGGTGTGTATTATGTGCGTACATCGGGGCGTTTTTAATACTTTCACTAGCTGGGCGCTGTGAAGAGAAGTAACATCCTCTTCTCTTCAGAACGCCCAGCTTGTGACAGTGCAGATCTGTGACGTCACTCACAGGTCCTGCATCGTGACGGCCACATCGGCACCAGAGGCTACAGTTGATTCTGCAGCAGCATCAGCGTTTGCAGGTAAGATCGACTTGATCGACACAGATCTGCACTGTCAGAAGCTGGGCGTTCTGAAGAGAAGAGGATGTTACTTCTCTTCAGAGCGCCCAGCTAGTAAAAGTATTAAAAACGCCCCGATGTACGCACATAATACACACCCACTTGGACTTTTGCAAGCCTCATTTGCATAACTACAAAAATGGTCATAACTTGGCCAAAAATGCTCGTTTTTTAAAAATAAAAACGTTACTGTAATCTACATTGCAGCGCCTATCTGCTGCAATAGCAGATAGGGGTTGCAAAATCTGGTGACAGAGCCTCTTTAAGACAAATGTCGGGAAGGGGTTAAAAAGCTGTGTTCAAGTGTATCTAGAAGAATTGATGCTGTTTTGAAGGCAAAGGTTGGTCATACAAAATTTTGTTTTAGATTTCGCTTCTGTTCATTCACTTTGCATTTTGTCAATTGATAAAAAAAAATATATTTTTTGAAAGCATTCTTACTTTGCAGCATTTTTCCACAACTGCCTAAAACTTTTGCACAATACTGTACAGTTTACTGTATAGGCTGGGAAATCTCCTGACCTATACACCAAACGTCTTTAATGTGTCTGACATATGCCAGAAGAGTGTCATACAGTTGCATAAATTGGGGCTATATCTTCAACCGGACATGTACCACAAACATGGTCACGACATCTAGGGAGGAGGCATCTCAACGTGCAGAAAAGGCGTCTGTGAGTGGGAAAACACAAAGTACAAATGTCAGTGTTTTATGCTTTAATTATAGAAAAATGGCTTTGAGTGGAGTTAAGGCTCAAATAGTCTTAAGGGTATGTTCACACGGCCTATTTACGGACGTAATTCGGGCGTTTTTGCCCCGAATTACGTCTGAAAATAGCGCCTCAATAGCGCTGACAAACATCTGCCCATTGAAAGCAATGGGAAGACGTTTGTCTGTTCACACGAGGCGTATATTTACGCGCCGCTGTCAAATGACGGCGCGTAAATAGACGCCCGCGTAGAAGAAGTGACCTGTCACTTCTTTGGCCGTAATTGGAGCCGCTATTCATTGACTCCAATGAATAGCAGCGCTAATTACGGCCGTAATTGACGCGGCGTTCAAGCGCCTGCACATGCCGGTACGGCTGAATTTACGGGGATGTTTTCAGGCTGAAACATCCCCGTAATTTCAGCCGTTACGGACCCCCGCCGTGTGAACATACCCTAACACTTATTAGCTAACTAGCTCCAGTAGAGTGTCTGGAGCTGTGAGAAGGGGTGTTTACCTAAATATTATTCTGGTTTACATGACCATATGGAACCAAATGATACTCTCCTTGCAGCTGTGGTCTCTGATATCTGGTAATTGTAAGGTCATGTTCACACTCTGAGGATTATCATCAGGATTTAGATGGGAATTCTGCAACTAAGGCCCTATTTACACGAAAGTGTTTCACGTCCGTAACACGGACCTATGTAAGTCAATGGGGTTATTCAGACATTCCGTTTTTTTCATGCAGCGTATGTCCGCTGCATGAAATTCACAGCATGTCCTATACTTTATCGTTTTTTGCGCATCACGCGCCCATTGAAGTAAATGGGTGCGTGAACGTCATGCGAAGCACACGGACGCACTTCCGTGTGCTGCTCGTGATTCGCACAAGTTGTTCACGAAATGAAGGGGAAAATAAAAACCACCTCCATTTCATTTTCTAAACCTCAAAACCGCGTATCATAAGGATGCGTGAAAATCACGCAGCCACGCACAAAACACTCATGACACACGGAACTGCAAGCTACGAAAAACACAGCGTTTTTTGCGCGTGCGAAACGCACATGTTCATGTAAATAAGGCCTTACTCCTTTTAGGTCTTGTCCACACGTAACAGAATTGCTGCGTATTTTCCGTCCGGAATTGCAGACTGAAAATATGCAGCACAATACAGTAGCAGCAAAGTGGGTGAGATTTAACAAATCTCATCCACATGCTGTGTAAAATTTCAAAGCAGAAATTCACCTGCGGTGAATATTTGTCATACCGCAGCACGTCAATTCCTGCTGTCACCATCTCCCAGCATTAAAAAAAAAAGACGCAGACAAATCCGCACAATTTTCTGCAGCACTTCTGTTAAGTGTGGACAAGCCTTTAAAGAGCCTGCTAGCATTCTGCCAGCAATGCATGTAAATGGGGTATTTTATACCCCATTCACACGCTCAATAAATTATCTACGTGGAATAATGATTTAAAAAACCATAGCATGTTCATTATTGTTGCATATTCCGTGTAATAATCCCCTGCGGATTTCCAAATGGCAAATCCGTGACTTGTGAAAACGGACTAAGGCCGGATTCACTTGAGCGTGTGCGTTTTGCGCGTGCAAAACACGCAGCGTTTTGTGCGTGCAAAAGGCACTTGACAGCTCCGTGTGTCAGCCCTTTATGATGCGTGGCTGCGTGATTTTCGCGCAGCCGCCATCATTATGACACTCCGTTTGGATGTTTATAAACAAAAGCACGTGGTGCTTTTCTGTTTTCATTCATACTTTTCACTGCTGTTGCGCGAGTCACGCGCGTCCCACGCAAGTTCTTCCGTGTGGTGCGCGTGATTTTCACGCACCCATTGACTTCAATGGGTGCGTGATGAGCGAAATATGCACAAATAACGGACATGTGAGTTTTACGCAGCGGATTAACGCTGCGTAAAAATCACTGAACTGTCTGCATGGCCCCATAGACTAATATAGGTCCGTGCGACGCGCGTTGCACGGACGTATATCCCGTTCGTCTGAATAAGCCCTAAAGGTGTGTTTAGACGTAGGGCAAAATTTCTGCCGAAAATCCACTTGTGTTTATCTGCAGATTTTTCTGCGGATTCCACCCTTTGCATAGCAAAAAAAATAAATCTGCAACGAATAGAGCCTTCTACAGAATTCTAAATATGCAGCATGTCCTAAAATCCATGTTTTGTCTGTTGTGGATTTCCAGTGTGGAAATTCACAACTATTTAATAAATATTATAGACTTCTTTTAAATGCTGATAGATCGCCTTCTCTTATTTGGGACATTTCCAATCTTCCTTACTGTTCTCATGTGCTAATTTTGTTTTTGTCTCTTTCCAGTTTGTTGCTCTTATAGGTTCTCTACTTGCCATTTGTTGTATGATCTTTCTTGGTTTTGCTGATGATGTCCTGAGCCTACGTTGGCGGCATAAGCTACTGTTGCCCACAGCAGCATCACTACCACTATTAATGGTCTACTTCACCACCTTTGGCAACACTACTATTGTAGTTCCAAAACCCTTCAGACTGATTCTTGGGCTTCATGTGGATTTGAGTAAGTGTACACGTGTACGTTTTGCCTGAGCACATCTTGGGATAATCGGTGGTAGGGAAAACGGCTTGAAGATTTTAGTTAATGGAAATTTCTGGTGCAGCATTAGAAGCAAATCTCCATTGGTTTGAAAGGCCATTTAGTCAACAGTTTTGGAATTTGGTGGGGGTCTGAGCTCAGACTAGAGATGTGGTCTTCAGAAACGCATCAGAGATTTATTTTTGGGTGGACTTCGCCTTTAAAGCGCATGTAAAATAAGGCCATAAGCTATTTGATAATTAGCCTTTTAGATTTTAAGCTGATCTATTTTAAATACCTAATAAGAGATTTTAATGTAAAATTGTGGTCTAACTTGACGGCCTCTACACTAGAGGACTAATGTACTCCGTACCGCGTTAGTTACTTTACAGACTTGGTAGATACTTCTAATCTACTCGGCTCAGTCTTTTTTTCAGTACATCCAAATCCATAGGTCCTCCACTAATTGTGGTCTCACTGAAAGAATAGATACATTAAAAGAAAGGCTCCCAAAGACACAATTAAATTCTCATCTGTCAGGTTAAAAGGTGGCCCCTCTAATATATACTCTGAAATGATATCTTTACATAGTAATAGGAAACAAAACTACATGATTAGCTGGGAAAAGATCTGGGTAGAATTGTACCCTTTCACCTATGACAGCACCCCTGGAGAGACATCCTATCCGCTGGACAGGAAACCTGAGGATATAAAAAGGGACACACCTCTTCACACACCCAGTCAGGCTTCCTGTCCATCGGATGGATTGTCCTGTAGGAAAAGTACTTCTCCCTGGTTTGCAGACCCCCTACCAAGGTTCCTACCTTATTTTCCTGGGGTTGCTCTGGAAGGTATGTCTCCTTTGGAAGGAGCAACCTTAAGCCTGGTACAGGTACTCCCTCTGGTGGGGTAGCTGTCTCTCGGGGTCATACTCTGCTCTCTAGTGGGGCCGGACGATGCCCAGCGTTGGCGGCTTCCGGAGCACTCTGCAGAACTTCTGGTTGCCGCAACGCGTCACTTCCACCGGGGTGACGCATCCTGCTCTCCAGGTCGCACTGGTTCCGGCGACCCTAACTGGAATGAGGTGCCCTAGGCATCTGGAGCAGAGGGCCTCCCAGCCAATCCAAGGCTTATTTAGGCTTGAACAACACAGAGCCTCAGTCTCCTTCTTCCATTATGGAAACGCCAGGAGAAGCATCAGGATGCGCTGACAGCTCGGATGCCACCAAATCCTCCTGTCCAATACTTGAGGAAACCTCACGACTATGTGGTAAGATAAAAAAGACCTCTTCCTTACTAAACGCTGTACCCCTTTCTTGAATATGTTTAAGCCAGGGATTGTCCTAGGAAAACTCCCACAAGGAATATGCTGTTTGTAAAAAGAAACTAGCATCCTGCTATAATAGACAATCAAAAATGTTTAGACAACATTATCTCAGAAGAATCTACAAACTTGGCCTCAAGTATTAAAGATATTGTGAGGGCAGAAAATTAGGAACTCTCTAAAGTCCCTTAAAAGAAAGGATTTACCACCTACCTCTTCTAGTCGGATAGATCTATCAGATTCCTCAGCTGAAGAGGACTTTAAGCCACAGGAAGGAGTACAGCTCCTTAGACAATACCTCGGACGAAGACGACTGAGGGAGAAATTTGTTCCCAACGGAAGACCTAGATCAACTTCCCAAAACGGTAAGGGCAACTATGAACGTTGATGATCCCAAAGAACCATGGTCCATCCAGGACATAATGTTTCAAGGTCTAGGGCCTAGAAAAAACAGAACCTTTCCAATTCATAGTAATATAACTAGCCTCATTAAAAGGGAATGCAAAAATCCTGATAGGAATGTGGGTATTCCCAAATTCCTCAAGAGGAAATATCCCTTTGAGGGTGATGTGTGTAAAGACTGGGATAACACCCCTAGACTAGACGCCCCAGTGGCAAAAATTCCCTTCGAGGATCTAGGCTCCTTGTCTGATCCCATGGATTGAAAGGCCGACTTCTATCTAAAAGAGGCTTGGGAAGCTTCTACGGGGGCCTTTAAACTGGGCATTGCAGCCACCTGCGTGGCCAGGTCTCTAAAAATATGGCTTGCACAATTAGAGCTTCATCTCAAATGCAAGACCTCTTGGGATCAAATCTTATTCTCCCTTCCAATACTTTCCAAGGCCGCAGACTTTTTGGCGGATGACTCTGTACACTGTACGCCTTTCCGCCAGATCAGCAGCCCTGTCAAATTCCGCTAGACGGGCTATCTGGCTAAAAACCTGGAAGGGAGACACTGGGTAAAAAGGGAAGCTGTGCGCTATTCTCTGCTTTTGAGATTATCTATTTAGATAAGAGACCTATTCTCTATAGACCTATTGAGATTAGACGACCTACTAGAAAAAGCGTCCGATAGCAAAAAAGGGTTCCCTACACAGGCGGGGCCAACAAAAGATTAATTTTGTCCCAAAAGGCCTAATAACAAAAGACCTAACCCTAGGGGACATAATTTTAGAGCCTCAAAATTCACAAGGAAAAATAAGGGCTTCCTCTTCAGGCCTCAAAACTACCTAAAAACAGAGACTAACAATGACTCCAAAATTTCTATGGTGGGGGGTTGCCTATCCCTGTTTTTCAAGGATTGGCAGGGAATGTCAGCAAATCCTTGGATCATAAGAATTCTAAAGACTGTATGTGCTAGAGTTCAGGTTTCTTCCCCCAGATTTCTTCCCACAAGGCCCCTAAGGGACCCAGAGGAGCAGAAAGTCTTAGAATTAGAAATCCTATCACTTATAGAAAAAGGAGTCCTAATTCAAGTCCCAAGGACTGAGACAGGTCAGGGTTTTTATTCTCTCTTCCTGGTGAGGAAACCAGGAGGAAGACACAGGGTCATAATAAACCTAAAAAAATTGAATCTTCATCTAACCTACAAAAAAATTCCACCTGGAGAGCATTGCTTCAACCGTAAATCTCCTCTCCAGGGATTGTGTGATGGCATCACTAGACCTGGAGGATGATTACTACCATGTACCAATATGCTGTCTTCCTCAAAAATATCTGAGGGTAGCAGTGACCCTCAAGAGGTCTTTACTTCACCTACAATACAGAGTCCTCCCCTTTGGCATTTCACAAGCCCCAAGGGTATTCTCGAAACTAAAAGAAAAGACCTCTTACATCAGGATGAAGGACATCCTGATCCCATACCAGGACGTTTTTTTAATAGTCACAGAAACCTCTCAGGCACTGACCCAACAAAGAGATAATTCGCTCTATACTAACGAGGTTAGGATGGAACATAAATCTAAAAAAGTCAAACTTAAACCCATCAAACAGATGTGTATTCCTAGGAATTCTGCTAGACTCCTCCAAGCAAATGTCCTTCCTTCCAGAAGGGAAAATCAATCCCCTGATAGTCTCAGAACTATACTTAGACCATACGACCACTTTCAGGAAGGCCATGTCAGTCCTGGGCCTCATGACGTCGTGCATCCCAGCTGAACTATGGGCTCGCTTCAGATCCAGGGCTCTACAGTGGGACATTCTAAATCAGTGGGACAGGAGCAGTCTCTCCCTAGACCAATCCCTACACATCTCATCCGCAGCCAGGCTGTCTTTTAGATGGTGGTTGAACAGGGAGAACCTCATGCGGGGCATTCCATGGAAATCAACCCCTACTCTCAATATTACCACAGACGTGAGTCCTTGGGGGTGGGGAGCTCATTACAACTCCTCTTTTCTTCAGGGTCAGTGGGATCAACAGACCGTACAGAGATCCTCCAACTTCAGGGAACTGGCAGCAGTTCTTCAGGCCATGAAGAAATCCATACCAGCAATTTCAGGTAGGAACTTTAAAAATCTATTCCGACAACACAACCACAGTGTCTTATATAAATAGGGGGGTACAAGATCGGCCTTGCTGATGGACTTATCTTCCCAAATATTTTCTCTGCCAGAGCACCACCTGTTGACCCTATCGGCTGTACATCTGAAGGGAAAAGACAACCAGGTGGCAGACTTCCTAAGCCGAGAAAGGCTGCTCCAGTCAGAATGATGTCTGAATACGACAGTATTTCAGAAGATGGTCCTCAAATGGGGGACCCCCTCAATAGATCTATTTGCGTCCAGGGAAAACAAAGACCAAAAGATTCTTCTTCCTAGACCCCTCAGAACACCCAACAGCAATAGACGCATTCTAATGTTGGAGTCCAGAGAGGGGCTATGCTACCCCCCCCCCCCTAAACCTTCTCCCAAGAGTAATCAGAAAGGTCAGGGAAGGCCAGGCCAGTGTGATATATTAATAGCCCCCTTCTGGCCAAAGAGACTATGTTTCACATGGTTAAGGAAAATGTCCTCAGACCAACCGTGGATTCTCCAGAACGTACCAAATCTCCTATACCAGGGCCCAGTAATGCACCCTGAGATTCAGAAACTCCATCTGACAGCCTGGAAACTGAAAGGAAACTCCTTAGACAGAGCGGATTCTCAGTCTGTCATTTCCACCCTGTTAGCTAGTAGGAAACTGGTTAGCTCAAAAATATATCTGAGAGCCTGGAAAGCATTTATGAATTTTGCAGGTGGGGACATTAATCCTCTAACCAAACCAGATATCCTTCTAATATTGGATTTTCTCCAGGCAGGATTAAATAGGAACCTTAGGCCTAGCACGTTAAAGGTTCAGATATCCACACTTCCTTTCTTAATTTTAAATTAGCAGAACACCCCTGGATTAAGAGATTCCTAACAGCCTCCTGCAGACTTAAGCCCCAGATAAGATCCCCAGTTTCTCCATGGGACTTAAACATTGTTCTCCAGGCTATGACAAATCCACTGTTCGAACCACTAGACTCTATATCAATAAAAATGCTGACACTCAAAATGACATTCTTGTTAGCTCTTTCTGCCTTTCCTCCACATACTCCTACTATTAGAGACTAGTCCTCCTAAAAACCTTACCAGGATTTCTACCTAAAGTGGTCTCTCCCTTTCATTTAGACCAAGATATTATTCTTCCCTCCTTTTGCGACTCCCCCAAAAAATCTGAAGGAACAACAATTTAACTGCCTAGATGTAAGGAGCTGCCTAGTCCAGTATCTAAAGATTACCAAGGACCTAAGATCCTCAGAAAATGAATTTGTCCAGTTTCAGGGTCCTAACAAAGGTTCGGCAGCCAGTAGAGCTACTATAGCGAGATGGATTAAGCGGGCCATACAGTTCGCCCATGTAAATCAGAAACTCCAACCTCCAGAGTTCTTCGGAGCTCACTCTACCAGAGCTGTGTCCACTTCCTGGTCTGAGAGAGCAGAAGGTATACTTAGATCAGATATGCAAGGCTGCTAAATGGAGTTCTCCTCACACCTTTCTCAAGCATTACCGATTACAACTGCATACAGCCTCTGACTTGGCCTTTGGTAGAAAGGTACTACAAGTTGCGGTCCCACCCTAAATATTGATTTCTATTGTACATCTCCAGGGGTGCGGTCATAGGTGAAAGGGTAAAAGATTGATTACTTACCGGTAATCCGTTTTTCAAGATCCTATGACGGCACCCTCCCTATTTCTTGTAGCATATACAGTCCTTATAAGGTAGATTGCCAACCTGAATACAAAGGGATTCCTTGTAAATACTGTATATATGAAGGTTTGAGGTAATTTTACTTGGGTGGCGCAAAAAAAAATAAAAAATATACTAAACCTCATCCGGAGTTCTTCCTAAAGACTGGGTGTGTGGCGAGGTGGCCTATGTTTAGAACCTCCGGTTTCGTGTCCAGCAGATGGGATGTCTCTCCAGGGGTACTGTCATAGGTTCTTGAATAATGGATTACTAGTAAGTAATCTTTTTTTCATTACATAACTGGCAACAAGCAATGAATTGGTCATGCAGTAATACATACTGTATTAGTCACATAGAGATAATATATAAAACAGTTACGCTGATACTTCACGCCAGCTAAATTAGCTAGATCTTATCCTTCGGAGTTAGGTTTATGCTGGCGTGGTTGTGGTGAAACACGGGACCTAGTTCATATGTGGTGGTACCGCCCGAAAATCATAATGTTTTGGGAGGATATTTTTGTCTTGCTGACTTGCATATGTACCAAGGAAATTCAACCTCTACCTGAGTTAACATTTCTGGGTGTCTCATCCGAAATGATCCCCTCTACCTTTAGGTGGGTGGTTAACCGCTTCGGGACGAAGCCAATATTTTCATTTTTGTTTTTCACTCCCCGCATTCAGACAGCCATAACTTTTTTTTTTTTTTTTTAATTTTTTATTCCTTCAATAGAGTGGTGTGAGGGCTTATTTTTTTGCAGGAGGAGTTGTAGTTTCTTTTGGTACCTTTTATAGTTCCATATAATGTACTGGGAAACTGAAAAAAAAATCTTTGCGAGCTGAAGTTTGGAAAAAAACTGTGATTCCTTAATTGTTTTTTGGGTTTCGTTGTTACGGCTTTCACCGTGCGGTAAAAACGACAACTTATCACTGTTTTGTGGCTTAATTATTTTTTTATATTACTACTTTTATTGAAAAAGAAAAATGTTTTGTGTTGCCATATTTTACAGCGTTCACCGTGCGCATTAAGTAATGATATATTGTTATAGTTCCGACTTTTACGGACGCAATGATACCAATTTTGTTTACTTTTTAAAGAGGCTCTGTCACCAGATTATCAAAACCCTATCTCCTATTGCATGTGATCGGCGCTGCAATGTAGATAACTAACGTATTTTTTTTTTAAAACTATTATTTTTGGCCAAGTTATGAGCAATTTTATATTTATGCAAATTAGCCTTTCTAATGGACAACTGGGCGTGTTTTCTCTTATTTCCAACTGGGCGTGTATTGGGTTTGTAACATCTGGGCGTGTTTACTTGTTTTACTAGCTGGGCGTTGTGAATAGAAGTGTATGTCCGCATCATATGTCAGCATCATACACTTCTATTCACAACGCCCAGCTAGTAAAACAAGTAAACACGCCCAGCTGTTACCAACACAATACACGCCCAGTTGTCCATTAGAAAGGCTCATTTTCATAAATATAAAATTGCTCATAACTTGGCCAAAAATTATCGTTTTAAAAAAACAACAAAACGTCACCGTTATCTATATTGCAGCGCCGATCACATCCAATAGGAGATAGGGATTTGATAATCTGGTGACAGAGCCTCTAAGTTACTTTAGGGGGAAAATGGGAAACGTTTTTCTTGAACTACTTATATATATATATATATATATATATATATATATATATATATATATATATATATATATATATATATATATTTATTTATTTTTTTCTTTACTACCAAAAAGTTTTCACTTTTCTTTTTTTTTTTTTTACACACTATTAGTCCCACCTTGGGGACATGAACTAGCGTTCGTTAGATCGCTGATATAATATACTGCGATACTAACTTATTGCAGTATATCGTCAGTTTTACAGGCTTCTGTTAAGCCCATAACAACCGTAGTCACCCCCTGATCTCACTGCGGGGGGGGGGGGGGGTAATGAGCTGTCAGAGGGGGCCGTCAGCCTTTTTTCTATGCCTCAGATGCTGCGGCCGCGATTGAACCATCATTTGAGGTGTTAAACAGCCAGGAACCGCGCGATCGCTGCTCCCGGCTGATAGTCCCGGGTGTCTGCTGTAAAATACAGCCGACACCAGCAGGGTATGGAGCACGCTCAGCACGTGAGCGTGCTCCAAACATCACCCCCCGCACCCGGACGTAATAGCACGTCTGGGTGCGCGAAGGGCTTATCCCTTTCATGACCAAGGGTCATTGATGCCCCTGTGTCCAGGTCAAATTTTCAATTTTTCATATGCACTTTGAACGATATTTTTTGGAACTGCTTCGAATATTGCAACGATTGTTTTTTTACAAGACTTATGAGGCTTTCATTTTCTAGATGTTATAAATTTTTATTATTGGCAGACCATTTACAAAAAATGTACAAAGACAAGTTTTTGTAATTTTATTTTATATATATATATATATATATATATATATATATATATATATATATATATATATATATACTTAGTATATCATCAAAAAGTTAATTTATTTCAGTAATTCAATTCACAAAGTGAAACTCCATATATTCTATAGATTCACTACACACAGAGTGATCTAACAGTTAATGGAAACCCAAAATGTAGTGTCTCAGAAAATTAGAATTCTATATAAGCCCAATTTGAAAAATGATTTTTAATACTGAAATGTTGGCCTACTGAAAAGTATGTACAGTATATGCACTCAATACTTAGTCGGGGCCCCTTTTACATGAATTACTTCATCAATGCGGCGTGGCATGGAGGCGAACAGCCTGTGGCACTGCTGAGGTGTTATGGAAGCCCAGGTTGCTTTGATTCCCCGACAAGGAACTTTTTAGAGCACTTTATGCTTCCCGCTGCTGACAAGCTTTATGGAGATGCTGATTTAATCTTCAAGCAGGACTTGGCACCTGCCCACACTGCCAAAAGTACCAATACCTGGTTTAATAACCATATTGTCTGTGTTTGGTTGGCCAGCAAACTCGCCTGACCTAAACCCTATAGAGAATCTATGGTGTATTGTCAACAGGAAGATAACACCAGACCCAACAATGCAGACGAGCTGAAGGCTATGAAAGCAACCTGGGCTTCCATAACACCTCAGCAGTGCCACAGGCTGATCGCCTACATGACACACCGCATTAATGCAGTAATTCATGCAAAAGGAGCCCTGACCAAGTATTGAGTGCATATACTGTACATACTTTTCCAGTACATCCCTCATGACCGCACCACAGGAGGTTGCCCTATTGACCTCCTATAGGGACAGGAAGACAGAGCGGTTAAAAGGCCCATCCCACCACCCACTTGCTAGTGTTCTTCCTGTCCCTACAGGGTCAGGAGCAGAGAGACGTCGCTCCTGGATAAAACTCGGGCAGGGGGGGAGATCGGTGGAGTCCGTGCGCTCTCGCTTCTATTCCTCCTATGTGCCTAGGCTAATTTCCTCTCTGAGAGGTCCATTAGCTCCCAACCAAAACACCTACCGTACGAAACCTAGGCAGGGTTCCGGTAGTGTGTGGGGTTCGGGATTCCCAAACCAGGTTTGGGATTCCCAAGCCAGGCTCTGTCCGAGTCTGCGTGACCATGCGAGGACCGGCATCTCCATAAGGTTGGTAGCGCCGGCAATATCCTCGTAAGCGGCCGCATAGCTGGAAGTTCTGAGTCGTCTACTATGACGCGGCCACATCTCAATGGAATAGCTGCGATTGGAAATTACGTCGGGCTACTTCCGGTCTGTGGCCGTCTTGGAAGGGGGAAATTCAAAACACCCACATTTAAAGGGACCCCCCACACAGGTATGTAGTTAGAACGAATAGCTCTAACGTGAAATTATATATACAGCCTTGAGCACATATCTTGTGGATTGGATATTGCATTTGACTATTGCTTGTTGCGGTGATGGAACTACCTCGTTCTGACGGAATTCCAGATATTCCCAGGGGCATGCGAGTCTCACCCTTGGGTTAAGACTCCGTATGGAAGTACCTGCCTTTTATTTTCCCTAGGATAAAGGTTCCTCTCCGAGACAAACAAACTGAAGGTTAAAAAATGTGCGACTTGTGGGAAAAAACTGCATAAGAAACCATTGTGTCAAAACTGTATTGCAAAACTACTAAAATAGGAACAACCGACGTTTATGTCTGAACTTAGGGCTATGATTCGCGAGGAAGTGAGTCAGTCCGTAGCCTCCCTCATCCCTCCTCAAGAAACTCCGTCACACTCCCGGGCAAAAAGGCCACGGACTGTAGTGGAACAAAAATGGTGCCCGCCATCTCAGGGGTCTGACTCTGAGCAGGAGTGTTGTTACTTATCAGAGGGTGAGTTAGAAGGAGAGGAACTCTTGCCTTCAGCCTCATCTACTCAGGAGAGAATTTTTCTTCGGAGATGTCCGATACCTTAATCCAGGCATTACGGGAGACCATGAAGATTCGCTAAGAAGACCAACCCCATACCATCCAGGTTGAGATGTTTGGGGGCCTGACGGAGAAGAAAACAGATTTTTCCGGTAAATGAGAATCTCAAGAAAAATGGTAACGCTGGAATGGGAGGATTCAGAAAAAAACTCTTCATCTCAAGAGAATTTAAAAACGGACTTCTCTCTGATCCAGAAGACACTAAACCTTGGGATGAGATCGCAAAAGTGGATATTCCAGTAGTTAGGGATGCTAAAAAAAATGCACTTCCTTTAGGAGATTCCTCTCAGTTGAAGGACCCCATGGACCGGAAGACAGACGGGCTGCTGAAAAGAGCTTGGGAATCTTCATCTCTACAAATATCGCGACCACATCTGTAGCAAGATCAATGTTTATTTGGTTAAACTAACTGGAGACCCATTTAATGATAAAAACATTGATAGAAGATCTATTAGAATCTCTACCCTTACTAAAAATGGCAACCGGATTCTTCGTAGACTCATCAGCTGAATCCATTAGGTTTGCTGCAAGGAATGGGGCTCTCTCAAATGCTGCTAGAAGAGCATTATGGCTCAAGATGTGGTCAGGAGACACGAAGTCCAAAAACATACTATGTTCTATCCCATTTACAGGATCTCTGATGTTTGGTCCTCTCCTGGATAACATGCTGGAGAGCGCAATGGATAGAAAAAAAGGGGTTTCCAGAAGGGAAACCTAAAAAGCCCCCTCAGTTTTGTAAGTTTCACCAACAAAGGGAAGCAACCTTGCAGAACTACAGAAGGAAGGGGAAGTCCGGTCGCTGGAGTTACCCCAAGGGGGGGGGAAAGGGGTTGAGGATATCTTCTCAACCCCAATAACTCATTTCAGCCCTCAAATCAATGACGCCACGAGTCTGGGGGGAAGACTCCTACATTTTTATTCCAACTGGACCAGAGTAACCCAGAACCCTTGGGTTCTACAGATTTATAGAATGGTACAAAATAGAATTGTCCTCTGTTCCTCCAGAGAAATTTCCAATAACCAAGTACCAAGCACGAGATCTCCATTAAATCTTTATCCTGGACATCCAGAAACTGCTAAAATTAAAAGGAATTATTCCAGTTCCCCACAATGAAAGATTCAAGGGCCACTATTCGAAAATCTTCTTAGTCAAGAAACCAAACTGTTCTTACAGGACGATAATCAACCTGAAATTACTGAACAAATGGGTGAAATATCGCAAGTTCAAAATGGAGTCTATCAGATCGACTAATCCTCTAATAAGGGGAGAAGCGTCAATGTGTACGATAGATTTAAAGGATGCGTACTATCACGTCCCTATCCACCCCGCTTACCAGAGATTCCTCAGATTTGCGATTCAGAGCGGTCCTTCCGTTCTCCACTTCCAATTGGTCTGTCTCCCCTTTTGCATTTCCTCCGTCCCCAGAATTTTTGCAAAAATGATGGCAGAGATTATGGCTTTCTTAAGATATCAGGGCATAGTGATTATCCCATATTTAGACAATTGCTTGTTGACAGCAGATACTCTGTCTATCCTAAACAGTCATCGGTTAAAAGTTCTTTCACTACTACAGGAATTGGGATGGATAATCAACTTTGAGAAATCAAGTCTTCCTCCCCAAAAACAGAAGGTCTTCTTAGGAGTGCTGTTAGACTCCTCCCTTCAACATTTCTTCCTCCCAAGGGAGAAACAAATACTTCTACTGACAGAAGTGAAAACCTTTTGGGGAAGGAGCACCTGTTCCATAAAAGGAATGCGGATGCTGGGAATGATGACGTCTTGCATCCAATCCATTCCATGGAGTCAATTTCACTCCAGACCCTTACAGAATCTGATCCTGTCCCAGTGGGATCGAAAACAGGACTCCTTGAATTCAAAGATTCAGATTTCTGAAACCGTGAAGTCATCTCTCCACTGGTGGCTCTGCCCAAACAACATTAAGCAAGGGGTTCCCCTGGAGAACTTCTCCTTATGTAGTAATTACCATAGATGCCAGCAAACAGGGCTGGGAGTTAGTGATCCAAGACAGGCATTTTCAAGGCATATGGCCTGTTCAGATGAAGACCATGTCCTCAAACTTCAGAGAACTAAAAGCTGTATGGGAGACATTCACAAGAGCTTCTCCCATCATAAAAGGGACGCACGTAAGAATTTTATCAGACAACATAACAGCAGTGTCCTTTCCTTGCCATCGGGGGAACAAGACACACATCTTCAGGCCCTCTCTGCACAAATTTTCAGTTGGGCAGAAGAAAATCTCCTATCGGTCTCCGCGGTCCATCTAAAAGGCTCAGAGAACCGGCAGACTTCCTAAGTCGGGAAGAAGTAGACCCTGGAGAATCGTCCCTGAACAAGGAAATTTTTCTGTCCTTCTCCCCAAATAGACCTATTTGCAACGAGGAAAAACTCCCCTGGTAGATACATTCTTCTCCCTAAGGTGATATATATGGTCCGCATGTCCCGGACCGAGCACCGTGCAGGGAGCCGGGCTCCTAGCATCATACTTATCTATGACGCTAGGTGTCACTGCTGCACAACTGTCTTGTACTGTAATCATGTTTTCAGTACGGGACAGTTTTCCTGCAGCGAGACAGTGACACCTAGTGTCATAGAGAAGTATGATGCTAGGAGCCCGGCTCCCTGCACTGTGCTCGGTCCGGGACATGCGGCCGACCGGCGGACTGTATATCACGGACCGAACACGGTCATGTGTATGGGGCCTGAATCTCAGACAACCCGTTGGGGGTAGATGCATTATCCCACCCCTGGCACATGGATCTTGCCTATGCCATTCCTCAGTTTCCTCTAATACCAGTGGTATTAAGATAAATCCAGGAAGATTTGACAAAACTTCTAATTCTTCCCAATTGGCCAAAAAGAAGCTGGTTTCCAATCCTAAAGTACCTAGCATTGGAAGACCAAATCATGCTCCCAGTCAAGAAGAACCTTCTCTCCCAGGGTCCCTTATTCTTTCAAGGAATAGAAACTCTGAAGTTGTCAGCCTGGATCCTGAAAGGCAGATCTTGAGAAACCATGGTTTATCAGACGAGGTAATTTCAACTATCTTATTAAGCTATAAAGTTGCCTCGAAAATCTATCAAAGGCACCAGACACCTTTCTAACCAACATCGCTAAAATCCTAGATTTCCTGCAATCCGGATTCAAAAAAGGGCGTACCTTAAAAGTGCAGATCTCAGACTTAAGTAATTTTTTCAATACTCCTTTAGCTGAACATCGGTGGATCAGAAGATTCACTCAAGCAGTTTCTAAATTGAAACCTTCCCTTAAGAATTCAGTACTGTAGTGTTAACGGCTCTTTGCGATATTCCCCCCCCCCTTTTTGAGCCGCTCGACACTATTAATATATTAATATGCATTTTTTAACTCAAAGCTGCATTCTTAGTCGCTATTACATCAGCAAGTAGGGTTGTAGAAATCCAATCTCTGTCCGTCATAGAACCCTACCTAAGAGTTAAAAAAAAAATACAAGATCATTCTGAATCTAGATCCTTCCTTTATTCCGAAAGTATCTACTGCCTTCCATAGAGACCAATAAATAATTCTACCTTCCTTTTTGTCCAGATCCTAAAGACGAACAAGAAGAAAAATTCCATTGTCTGGATGTCAGGCGATCAATTCTTCAGTATCTGGATAGAACCTCCTCTTGGAGACTAGATATAAAAATCTATTTGTCCTGTATGGGGGAAAGAATAGAGGAAAGA